>NC_083469.1:19620292-19692792 GCF_030014155.1 Tachysurus vachellii
CCCCAACTGCCTGACACCCCAGCTGCCTGACACCCCAGCTGCCTGGCCTGCCCTTTAGATACACCTCTACTGTGTAATTTGAGTAATACTTTATTATCTGTGTAATAAGGAGGAGTCTTCATTGTACATTGCAGTACAAACCCTGAATAAATACATCCAGGGACAACAATCAATTGCGTATTATGTGTCATTATGTGTTAACGGTTTGTAAAACTGTTACTCAGATCAATAAAGAAGAAATATTTGTGACATGTAATCTTGGAAAAAGTATTATTCATAGGTAAATATTATATTATTATGAATATAATCTAATATAAGATATAGTTTTTCTAAACTTTCAGGATCCTAGAGATCTCTTGTATGATGACTCCAGTATGTAAAAACACTGATCACTTCTCTGTCCTTGCAGGCTGCTTTAATCAACCCATTCATAGATGTCCATAATTTTCTGTCCTTTTGAGTAATGAATTAGTTATGGGATTAGTTTCCATTGATATACTGATGGTACCCAGTTATATATCTTTTCAAAACCAGATGAAATATCTAAATTGTATAAATCAACTGAGTCCATTAAAGAGATAAAAGACTCGATGAGCTGTAATTTTCTATTGTTAAATACTGGTAAGACAGAACTACTACTTATTGGCCCAAAAACCAGTACACAGAAGCTCTCACAATTCAACTTGTCTTTTGAAAATCATATCGGCCATATTACAAAAACAGCCTTCTTCCACCTTAGAAATATTGCCAAGCTAAGAAACATCCTATCTGTATCTGATGCTGAGAAGCTAGTTCATGCATTCATGACCTCCAGACTGGACTATTGTAATGCGTTACTATGTAGTTGTCCTGCATCTTCAATAAATAGGCTACAGTTAGTCCACAATGCAGCTGCTAGAGTTCTTACCAGGACAAGAAAATATGATCATATAACCCCAATTTTATCATCTCTACACTGGCTATTTGTTAAGTTTAGAATTAATTACAAACTGCTGCTACTTACTTACAATGCTCTAAATGGTTTATCTCCCATGTATCTAACTAGTCTTTTAACATGTTACAATCCTTCATGGTCTCTGAGATCACAAAACTCAGGACTTCTGGTAGTTCCCAGAATATCAAAATCTACTAAAGGCGTAGAGCGTTTTCTCTCAAGGTTTCTTCCTTTACCATCCAAGGGGTTTTTTCCTTGCCACAGTCGCTTCAGTCACCTCAGACTTGCTCATTATGGATACAACACATTCAAATATACCTAAAATTAATCTTGAATTTTTCTATAATAGTCATCTTTATATTCAAATTTTGTTTTATGTTTTAAGTTCTGTAAAGCTGATTTGAGACCATTTCAATTGTTAAAAGCGCTATACAAATAAACTTGCCCTTGAATTTGAATTTATTTTACCATAGCTTGTTAGCTTGAATAACTTGTTCTCTTTTCATAGACAATTATGTACACTTTCTCTTATCTCATTTTAGGGCTACACACTGCATAAAGGAGACTCTCAAATGAAGCTAGATTTATCCCTGTATAAGTGTCTGTTAGATACATTTTAACAGTACAAGTCTGATTAATAACCACAAAGAAATAAAAGGTGACATTCTTCACTTTTGCTTCGTTCTTTATTTACTGTTTTTGCAGGTCGAAGCTGCTCGATAAAACAACAGCAAAATGATTTTGAAATTAACAATTCAAATACCTTCAGGGGACGTTGTATTATAAAAAGCTGCTGCTCTTTTCTTCTGTCATTTTCTTGTAACCTTCTCGATTCTCTCACATGCTAAAGTAATTAAATAAGTAGCTATGTATAATGTAGTTCATTTTCTTCAGCAAACCACTGCTCATTCAAATTAAAACAGAATACTGAGTGGGTAGAATAATGAACATATTTGCTCAGATTTCTTAAATCACAACCAAAACCAGACCAATAATTCCATCTAAAACTCTGTCTATAAACAAGTAGCCATCAGATTCTTTAGAATTCGCCTCAGGCACCCAAAAGTAAAATAAACGTAATATCCAAATGCATTTTGTATCTACAAAGAGCGTTATAAGTCTTCTGTTTCCCTTTCTGTATTTCTTATACTAAAAGAACTCCAAGGCTCCCAGATTAAAACTGTAAGGTAAATTTCCATTACAGCAGGTCTGAGGACTTGAAGAACCATCCCACCCTCATACCACCACAGTGTTGCTGTAATTATAAAAAGTCTAATAACCTTTTCTTTTTTTACATCGTCTACATTTTACCCGCAGTAATCACAGTCAAATGGCTTTTACAAGGGCATTTGGTCACAGCAAATATATCCCCAAATCAAGCTTAAATACAGTGGAGTCGGCTTGATCGAAAAGGTTCCACTTTTGAGAGCAGAAAGTGCAGAGGAACGATGATGGACCATTTAGGCTTTGAGCTGAAACTGAATCGTTAACTTAGTAGTTGTGAATGTTGCAGCCAGGAAGTGTGCAAGCGTGACGCAGTTCATTAAAAAAGGTGGTGAAATGGTCAGGCAGTTACAGAAGCATGTGTGTTTAACAGATCAGACAGATTACTTAATGTCATCCCATCGTTTTGCCAGCAGATGGCGACAAAGGATTCTTGGATTATTTTTAAAATGATTTATTTATTACAATTTCTTTTACAGTCAGTGACCTGCATTTATGAGTACTGTGTGCATATTTACAAACCTCTTCACACAGTTAGCACAACAACGGTCTATGTGGACTGAAGCACCTTTCATTGACTTGCATTATGCAAAAGCATTAAATAACCTCAGCTTTCAAACTTCATGAATTCTTATATCATTCAAACTCACCATTCAACAAAACTAAACGTATCTACCGAACATTTTTCACGTTTTCATTCTGTTTTAAAAACTAATCAATATAACTAAAAATGTCCAACAAATGTTCTTTATTATTATAAAAATATATTTATTTAAAGTTTTAATAAAATAAATAAACCAATAGACTAAAATAGCTAATAATAAAGTATATTAACTAATTAAGTAAGGACATTATTAATATATTAATATATATAAGTGTAACTGAAATGTATTAAAGTGTATGTGTTACAAATGGAAACATAAAAAAAAAATAATAATAATAATAGTAATAATAATAATAATCTCCATCATCCTCGTTGTGACGTGAGGTCGCGAGCTTCCTGAACCTGTCCATCTTTGACGTCATCTGCGTGTTTGTTGTTGTATAATTGTTTATTTATATTTAAACTGGCTCCATAGTGATAGTTTAAATTAAAACACTGCTTGTTCGCCGATAAACATCGTCTCGATTATCAGCACTCTACAACTTCTGACACAACTGAACTCTACAACTTCTGACACAACTGAACTCTACAACTTCTGACACAACTGAACTCTACATCTTCCGAAGACACGATGGCTGTAAGAGGATTTCTACCGGACCTGAAGAGCTGGACTGTAGGTGAGATCGCTCGTGCTGCGGGTCTCGTCGCTTTCTCTGCCGGTGCGGGTTACTGCATTTACCGCAGCCTACGGAGAGAAAGAGCTCCTCCGGACCGCACTCAGCCTTCTCACGGTAGGAGGAGCTTTATCCTACCATGTGACTTTAATGTTTCACTGGTTTTACAATAAATCCTGTTGATGTTACAGTGTTACAGTCTAATGTTATGTAGCTCACAAGCGACCTCGTCTATGTAGACAATTAGCCTCATGCTAGTTATCGTGCTAGCGAACTTGGCTACTTGTTTAAATTACACTATAAAATGCTTACAATTGGCTCAACAAGTTATTTTATTTCCATTATGAATTATTTTATGTATTTCATATCATATCTACTTGTCTGTTTTCTGTAGTTATTACACAATTTATTGGTAAATATAATCGTTAGCCTAATGTTAGCTAACCTGCTAGCGACCTTAGCGGTCAGTTTAAATTACATACTAAAATCCTGAAAGGAGTTGATGAACGTAGCTCACGAGACTTTAGTTTATTTCCACAATATAATATTCAAGCCCATTAAAAAGTGACTTTTCACAACCCTGACTACTGGATTTACACTAAATCCTACTTGGACTAGTGATTAGTCAGATCTAAAGGGCTTGGTTGTCTACCTAGAGAACTTCACTAATCATTTCATTTACACATCATAGTGAGTATAAAGGTAGTTAGTTTGCTGAACTCAGATTTAACAATTCAGGATGATTTTTTAACAGATTTGTGTGGTGGACAGGGGCAGGAGGTTTTAGAGGGTTTTATCATTTCACATCAAATGTACAGTGAATTTAAACAAGCTGACTACAAATGTTACAATTTGGCTGTTTCTTCATAAACTAATTATTAATACAATTCACAGGGTTTTTAACGTTTAAGCATTAATAGGAAACTTTGATATTGTGTAGTTAAGTTGTAATTCTCATTCACATAAAACTCAATGCAGAGCCTGTGGACGTGCTGAGGGAATCATTGGATACTCCCTCTCTCCTCCAGGTATGTATCAGGTCAATAGTAACATTTTAACACTGTTTGAAACGTGTAGGCCACGTTTGTCTAAGTGTGTGTGTGTGTGTGTGTGTGTGCGTCAAGGTCGTTGAGCCAATTCTGCAACTGCCGCCCACCGAACCTCAAGACGAACCTTCAGCCGTCATTCTGGTAAACAAATCTTTCATTTATTTGCTAAAGCAGATCACTGGATTTTACCAGGTTGCATTTTCTGTAAAGGATGTTAGTATGAATCTGCTATGATAAGCAGCTCTTATGATCTTCGTGCTCTACATATCACAGCCGCTCGATGCTGGTGAACCGAACAGCGCTTGCTGCGATGTTCAGTTCGTGTCTGCAGATTCCTCATCCTCCCAGTCTGAGGTATTCTACAGTTCTGCAGCTGAGATACAAACACACAAACACCCTTCGCTACAAGTTTTAATGTCTAGTTTTGTTTCACTATTTCTAGCCAGTGGACATCAGGAGAGTCATCCCCGGAATGATAAGGGGTCCAGAGAGTCGGCTCTGCGGGCTCGAAACCGTAGAGACGCACCACTCGATTCACAAAGTAAACTTTTCCTTTAGGGAATGAAGAATATTGAACAAATTAATATTTAGTGATGAAAATTGACATTTTTGATTTGACATGATTTTTAGAAGAGCACATTTGTGGTCATAGATCATGAATTTGGTCTAATTGACATTTGCAGGGATTCCCTTATTATACCAGATACGAGGAGAGTTTCCCTGTCATTCAGCTAAGTGATTATTCATTGTGGCATCAAAAAATGTTATTAATTGCAGTGACTAAATTGAGTTTGTGTGTTTTAAGGTTGTTGAGCCACATCTTCATTTGCTGCCCAACGAACAACAAGAAGACCCATCAGCTGTTCTTCTGGTAACCAAAGCTTTCGTTTATTTACTAAACCCAATCACTGGATTTTACAAGGTTCTTTTTACTGAACAGAATATCAGTATGAACCTGCTATGATCAGAAGCACTTATGATCTTCCTGCTCTAATTTTCACAGCCACTCGATGCTGGTGAGCTGATCAGCGCTTGCCGAAACATTCAGTTCCTCTCTGCAGACACCTCCATCTCCCAGTCTGAGGTATTCTACAGTGTAGCAGCTATGATACAAACACACAAACACTCTTCTTTACAAGTTCTAATGTTTAGTTTTGTTTCTCTATCTCTAGTCAGTGAACATCAGGACATACCTCTTGTGGATGATAAGGGGCCCAGAGTGTCGTCTTTGCTGGTTTACAACCACAAAGACACAATCCATCAATCACATGGTAATCGCAGACCTAAGTACTCTGATGAAGAGAATTGACCTTGATGCATTTTAGATACGCACCTTTGTGAAATAGATCTTGAGTTTCGGCTGTTTGTCATTTGCAGGGATTCCCTTATCATACCACCACAGAGGATTGTTTCACTGGCATACAGGTAAGGGCTTATTTGTTGTGGCATCACAAAACTTTTGTTAATTGCAGTGATTAATTGTGTTCATTTTAAATTGTTCTCTTCAGGTTGAATCTGGGAGGGTTACAGAATTTATTTCCTGTAACCGAGTGGAGACCGACATCATCGTGCCAGGTTTTTATTATGTGGTAAGTTTATTGCACTTTCATAAAATGTGTATTGTTGTTAGTAACTTTTTGAATTTGTCTGCAGTGTCAATTTTTTTTTATTCAACAGCAAACCATTAAACAGGTGACCTGCACTTACCTGTTTGTGGGTAAAGATGGGCAAATGGACACCTCCACTTGGGAGAAGGAAGAGGTTCCCGTTCCATATGCGGTAATTCCATGTTTCACACCTGATGTGTATCTACATTTGCTGCTATTCACCTGAACGGGAGGCTGTAAAATCTACTGTGCAAGTTTTAACGATTCATTGATTTGGCTTGCAGGAGAGTGACGAGAGCTTTAACCCAGAGGAGATGGAGGTGCCCTTTATTTGGTATGAAACTCTTCACTGTTTAATGGTGTAATGTTGTATTGTGTGTTTAACATACACTAAGTATTTACATGTCCTGTTTCTTAGCTGCCATCTTTCAGACAGAGGGGTTACTGATGTCGGCCTGAAGCTGCCCGCTCTCCGTGAGGCGTTCGCTGTGAGTAAAACCTTTTTCCGGCTGCTGTTATTGCGCAGGTAAAGTCCACTCGGCTTTAATTTATATTGTGTGCTGTCTCATGTTCAGACCCTGCTTGCCAGCATCCACAACCAGAACTTCCTGTTCCTGGTGGGAAAGAAGATCGTCATGCGTCTGGCAGCGGCTAACATCCAGGTGACTTAAGGATGATGAAAGAGCGATTCGTTTTAGTGACGAAAATACTTTGTTACTCAGCCAATTGAAAACCATAGCCAGTGAGTCACAGACATGTTTTGTTTGTTTTAACAGGACGTGGTTGGGGTGAAGTTGGCCTACGAGGCCTTGATTCGATTCCTGAGGACGCCTTCTCATCAGGATTCGATTGAGGCAGAGATCTCCTCCTGTGTAAGCTAATAATTGCCTGTGTGAAGTGACATGTTTAAATATAGTAGATTTGTATAATATAGTAAACAGGACTCTAATATGTAATGCTAATTTCTTTTTGTAACTCTTCTCCTCTGTGCAGGTCCCCCACTACAACTTCCTGGATGTTTTTTTTGAGCTGATTCTGTTCCGCCATTTCAGAAGTGGCTCAACACTTGAGACAGTAAGTGACTGATCAGGAGATGTATAAATGATGTTGAATGTAAATTCAGAAGATGTAACCTTTAACCCTGATAGGACATGGCATTAATGAAGCTTGTTGTTTTCCTTTCCTAAAGTTTAATGGAGGATTCTTGGAGCGCCTGCTCGAGCTCATCAGCATGTGGGATGTGGACGTGTGGGAGCCTGCAGCAGAGCTGTACTTCACAGTGCTTATCGTAAGTGTTTGAATATCTTCTGATGCCACGATACACAAATTCTCAGGATTGTATCTTAAACTCAGTGACGCTGTGTTGGATGTGTGTGTGTGTGTGTAATTTGTCAACAGGATCACCTAACACAGCTTGCTGAAGTACTGTTCTCTCAGCCTCTGGAGCTGTACAGTGACCCAGCAGCCTTAGCCACCACGGTTCAGCATCTTCTCAAGAAGCACGTCCAGCAGATGATGGACACTTTGGAGAAGCTCTGAGCAATGTCTTTTGTTTATCGCTTTATATTTTCTTCTTCTGATTCGTTTTATGTTCGTTCTTTTCCCTCACTTCTTTCCCTACATTGCTCAAGCTCTCCACAGGTAAGTATGAATTCATTTTATTTCTATTTTTGATTAAGATTTTAAAAATCACTTTTCTTTCCTATAGGTTTGTACAGTCAACCCCAGGACTGAAGACGGGCTTAACCCTAGGATCCCTCATCCCTTAATAATTATCCCATATTAATCTATCCCTCTATTCCTGTCCCACTCCCCTATTCCTATAGATACTAAATAGGTTAATAGATTTTTTTGTAAATAAACTTATTGTTATATAGTGCTTATATTATTTAATAAATGTTTACATTTGTTTCTATTACAGTCTAATTCGGATTATTTTTTATTCATCACATGATATACATATATAATTTTCCTTTTAAAAGCACAACACAAAATGAATGTTTCATTCATCTAAAGATCATTTTTAAAAACAAATTCAGAACCTTTAAATGATTTACTAAAACGTGAGAAATGACAAATAACAAAATTCAGATATTTATACTCTTGGATCATTTGTGTGATGGCCCCAAACTGTGGAACAATATTTAACGTTTAAAGAATTGCATAATTGTAAATTATTTATTAATTTATATATTAATTATATAAATTATACAGTGTCATAGGAAGTCTTTCTCTGTTGGCTTCCTCTGCTGTGTTCTCTACAGCCATGGTAATTAAATGTGCTTCTCTCTCTCTCTCTCTCTCTCTCTCTCTCTCTCTCTCTCTTTCTCTTTCCCATTTCCTCGTTTTTCAGCAGAAAATATATTTTACAGATAATTTCCTGTTTTTAAATGTTTGACATTGATTTTCACAGATTTAGTTGATAGTGGAGCTGCCCCTGCTGACACCCCAACTGCCTGACACCCCAACTGCGTGAAATCCCAGCTGCCTGACACCCCAACTGCGTGAAACCCCAGCTGGCTGACACCCCAACTGCGTGAAACCCCAGCTGGCTGACACCCCAACTGCCTGACACCCCACCTGCGTGAAACCCCAACTGCCTGAAACCCCAGCTGCGTGACACCCCAGCTGCCTGACACCCCAGCTGCCTGACACCCCAGCTGCTTGACACCCCAGCTGCTTGACACCCCAGCTGCCTGACACCCCAACTGCCTGACACCCCAACTGCCTGACACCCCAGCTGACTAACACCCCAGCTGCCTGACACCCCAGCTGCGTGACACCCCAAATTCCTGACACCCCAACTGCCTAACACCCCAGCTGCATGACACCCCAGCTGCGTGACACCCCAAATTCCTGACACCCCAGCTGCCTGACACCCCAGCTGCCTGACACCCCAGCTGCCTGACACCCCATCTTCCTGGCCTGCCCTTTAGATACACCTCTACTGTGTAATTTGAGTAATACTTTATTATCTGTGTAATAAGAAGGAGTCTTCATTGTACATTGCAGTACAAACCCTGAATAAATACATCCAGGGACAACAATCAATTGCGTATTATGTGTCATTATGTGTTAACAGTTTGTAAAACTGTTACTCAGATCAATAAAGAAGAAATATTTGTGACATGTAATCTTGGAAAAAGTATTATTCATAGGTAAATATTATATTATTATGAATATAATCTAATATAAGATATAGTTTTTCTAAACTTTCAGGATCCTAGAGATCTCTTGTATGATGACTCCAGTATGTAAAAACACTGATCACTTCTCTGTCCTTGCAGGCTGCTTTAATCAACCCATTCATAGATGTCCATAATTTTCTGTCCTTTTGAGTAATGAATTAGTTATGGGATTAGTTTCCATTGATATACTGATGGTACCCAGTTATATATCTTTTCAAAACCAGATGAAATATCTAAATTGTATAAATCAACTGAGTCCATTAAAGAGATAAAAGACTCGATGAGCTGTAATTTTCTATTGTTAAATACTGGTAAGACAGAACTACTACTTATTGGCCCAAAAACCAGTACACAGAAGCTCTCACAATTCAACTTGTCTTTTGAAAATCATATCGGCCATATTACAAAAACAGCCTTCTTCCACCTTAGAAATATTGCCAAGCTAAGAAACATCCTATCTGTATCTGATGCTGAGAAGCTAGTTCATGCATTCATGACCTCCAGACTGGACTATTGTAATGCGTTACTATGTAGTTGTCCTGCATCTTCAATAAATAGGCTACAGTTAGTCCACAATGCAGCTGCTAGAGTTCTTACCAGGACAAGAAAATATGATCATATAACCCCAATTTTATCATCTCTACACTGGCTATTTGTTAAGTTTAGAATTAATTACAAACTGCTGCTACTTACTTACAATGCTCTAAATGGTTTATCTCCCATGTATCTAACTAGTCTTTTAACATGTTACAATCCTTCATGGTCTCTGAGATCACAAAACTCAGGACTTCTGGTAGTTCCCAGAATATCAAAATCTACTAAAGGCGTAGAGCGTTTTCTCTCAAGGTTTCTTCCTTTACCATCCAAGGGGTTTTTTCCTTGCCACAGTCGCTTCAGTCACCTCAGACTTGCTCATTATGGATACAACACATTCAAATATACCTAAAATTAATCCTGAATTTTTCTATAATAGTCATCTTTATATTCAAATTTTGTTTTATGTTTTAAGTTCTGTAAAGCTGATTTGAGACCATTTCAATTGTTAAAAGCGCTATACAAATAAACTTGCCCTTGAATTTGAATTTATTTTACCATAGCTTGTTAGCTTGAATAACTTGTTCTCTTTTCATAGACAATTATGTACACTTTCTCTTATCTCATTTTAGGGCTACACACTGCATAAAGGAGACTCTCAAATGAAGCTAGATTTATCCCTGTATAAGTGTCTGTTAGATACATTTTAACAGTACAAGTCTGATTAATAACCACAAAGAAATAAAAGGTGACATTCTTCACTTTTGCTTCGTTCTTTATTTACTGTTTTTGCAGGTCGAAGCTGCTCGATAAAACAACAGCAAAATGATTTTGAAATTAACAATTCAAATACCTTCAGGGGACGTTGTATTATAAAAAGCTGCTGCTCTTTTCTTCTGTCATTTTCTTGTAACCTTCTCGATTCTCTCACATGCTAAAGTAATTAAATAAGTAGCTATGTATAATGTAGTTCATTTTCTTCAGCAAACCACTGCTCATTCAAATTAAAACAGAATACTGAGTGGGTAGAATAATGAACATATTTGCTCAGATTTCTTAAATCACAACCAAAACCAGACCAATAATTCCATCTAAAACTCTGTCTATAAACAAGTAGCCATCAGATTCTTTAGAATTCGCCTCAGGCACCCAAAAGTAAAATAAACGTAATATCCAAATGCATTTTGTATCTACAAAGAGCGTTATAAGTCTTCTGTTTCCCTTTCTGTATTTCTTATACTAAAAGAACTCCAAGGCTCCCAGATTAAAACTGTAAGGTAAATTTCCATTACAGCAGGTCTGAGGACTTGAAGAACCATCCCACCCTCATACCACCACAGTGTTGCTGTAATTATAAAAAGTCTAATAACCTTTTCTTTTTTTACATCGTCTACATTTTACCCGCAGTAATCACAGTCAAATGGCTTTTACAAGGGCATTTGGTCACAGCAAATATATCCCCAAATCAAGCTTAAATACAGTGGAGTCGGCTTGATCGAAAAGGTTCCACTTTTGAGAGCAGAAAGTGCAGAGGAACGATGATGGACCATTTAGGCTTTGAGCTGAAACTGAATCGTTAACTTAGTAGTTGTGAATGTTGCAGCCAGGAAGTGTGCAAGCGTGACGCAGTTCATTAAAAAAGGTGGTGAAATGGTCAGGCAGTTACAGAAGCATGTGTGTTTAACAGATCAGACAGATTACTTAATGTCATCCCATCGTTTTGCCAGCAGATGGCGACAAAGGATTCTTGGATTATTTTTAAAATGATTTATTTATTACAATTTCTTTTACAGTCAGTGACCTGCATTTATGAGTACTGTGTGCATATTTACAAACCTCTTCACACAGTTAGCACAACAACGGTCTATGTGGACTGAAGCACCTTTCATTGACTTGCATTATGCAAAAGCATTAAATAACCTCAGCTTTCAAACTTCATGAATTCTTATATCATTCAAACTCACCATTCAACAAAACTAAACGTATCTACCGAACATTTTTCACGTTTTCATTCTGTTTTAAAAACTAATCAATATAACTAAAAATGTCCAACAAATGTTCTTTATTATTATAAAAATATATTTATTTAAAGTTTTAATAAAATAAATAAACCAATAGACTAAAATAGCTAATAATAAAGTATATTAACTAATTAAGTAAGGACATTATTAATATATTAAGATATATAAGTGTAACTGAAATGTATTAAAGTGTATGTGTTACAAATGGAAACATAAAAAAATAATAATAATAATAATAATAATAGTAATAATAATAATAATCTCCATCATCCTCGTTGTGACGTGAGGTCGCGAGCTTCCTGAACCTGTCCATCTTTGACGTCATCTGCGTGTTTGTTGTTGTATAATTGTTTATTTATATTTAAACTGGCTCCATAGTGATAGTTTAAATTAAAACACTGCTTGTTCGCCGATAAACATCGTCTCGATTATCAGCACTCTACAACTTCTGACACAACTGAACTCTACAACTTCTGACACAACTGAACTCTACAACTTCTGACACAACTGAACTCTACATCTTCCGAAGACACGATGGCTGTAAGAGGATTTCTACCGGACCTGAAGAGCTGGACTGTAGGTGAGATCGCTCGTGCTGCGGGTCTCGTCGCTTTCTCTGCCGGTGCGGGTTACTGCATTTACCGCAGCCTACGGAGAGAAAGAGCTCCTCCGGACCGCACTCAGCCTTCTCACGGTAGGAGGAGCTTTATCCTACCATGTGACTTTAATGTTTCACTGGTTTTACAATAAATCCTGTTGATGTTACAGTGTTACAGTCTAATGTTATGTAGCTCACAAGCGACCTCGTCTATGTAGACAATTAGCCTCATGCTAGTTATCGTGCTAGCGAACTTGGCTACTTGTTTAAATTACACTATAAAATGCTTACAATTGGCTCAACAAGTTATTTTATTTCCATTATGAATTATTTTATGTATTTCATATCATATCTACTTGTCTGTTTTCTGTAGTTATTACACAATTTATTGGTAAATATAATCGTTAGCCTAATGTTAGCTAACCTGCTAGCGACCTTAGCGGTCAGTTTAAATTACATACTAAAATCCTGAAAGGAGTTGATGAACGTAGCTCACGAGACTTTAGTTTATTTCCACAATATAATATTCAAGCCCATTAAAAAGTGACTTTTCACAACCCTGACTACTGGATTTACACTAAATCCTACTTGGACTAGTGATTAGTCAGATCTAAAGGGCTTGGTTGTCTACCTAGAGAACTTCACTAATCATTTCATTTACACATCATAGTGAGTATAAAGGTAGTTAGTTTGCTGAACTCAGATTTAACAATTCAGGATGATTTTTTAACAGATTTGTGTGGTGGACAGGGGCAGGAGGTTTTAGAGGGTTTTATCATTTCACATCAAATGTACAGTGAATTTAAACAAGCTGACTACAAATGTTACAATTTGGCTGTTTCTTCATAAACTAATTATTAATACAATTCACAGGGTTTTTAACGTTTAAGCATTAATAGGAAACTTTGATATTGTGTAGTTAAGTTGTAATTCTCATTCACATAAAACTCAATGCAGAGCCTGTGGACGTGCTGAGGGAATCATTGGATACTCCCTCTCTCCTCCAGGTATGTATCAGGTCAATAGTAACATTTTAACACTGTTTGAAACGTGTAGGCCACGTTTGTCTAAGTGTGTGTGTGTGTGTGTGTGTGTGTGCGTCAAGGTCGTTGAGCCAATTCTGCAACTGCCGCCCACCGAACCTCAAGACGAACCTTCAGCCGTCATTCTGGTAAACAAATCTTTCATTTATTTGCTAAAGCAGATCACTGGATTTTACCAGGTTGCATTTTCTGTAAAGGATGTTAGTATGAATCTGCTATGATAAGCAGCTCTTATGATCTTCGTGCTCTACATATCACAGCCGCTCGATGCTGGTGAACCGAACAGCGCTTGCTGCGATGTTCGGTTCGTGTCTGCAGATTCCTCATCCTCCCAGTCTGAGGTATTCTACAGTTCTGCAGCTGAGATACAAACACACAAACACCCTTCGCTACAAGTTTTAATGTCTAGTTTTGTTTCACTATTTCTAGCCAGTGGACATCAGGAGAGTCATCCCCGGAATGATAAGGGGTCCAGAGAGTCGGCTCTGCGGGCTCGAAACCGTAGAGACGCACCACTCGATTCACAAAGTAAACTTTTCCTTTAGGGAATGAAGAATATTGAACAAATTAATATTTAGTGATGAAAATTGACATTTTTGATTTGACATGATTTTTAGAAGAGCACATTTGTGGTCATAGATCATGAATTTGGTCTAATTGACATTTGCAGGGATTCCCTTATTATACCAGATACGAGGAGAGTTTCCCTGTCATTCAGCTAAGTGATTATTCATTGTGGCATCAAAAAATGTTATTAATTGCAGTGACTAAATTGAGTTTGTGTGTTTTAAGGTTGTTGAGCCACATCTTCATTTGCTGCCCAACGAACAACAAGAAGACCCATCAGCTGTTCTTCTGGTAACCAAAGCTTTCGTTTATTTACTAAACCCACTCACTGGATTTTACAAGGTTCTTTTTACTGAACAGAATATCAGTATGAACCTGCTATGATCAGAAGCACTTATGATCTTCCTGCTCTAATTTTCACAGCCACTCGATGCTGGTGAGCTGATCAGCGCTTGCCGAAACATTCAGTTCCTCTCTGCAGACACCTCCATCTCCCAGTCTGAGGTATTCTACAGTGTAGCAGCTATGATACAAACACACAAACACTCTTCTTTACAAGTTCTAATGTTTAGTTTTGTTTCTCTATCTCTAGTCAGTGAACATCAGGACATACCTCTTGTGGATGATAAGGGGCCCAGAGTGTCGTCTTTGCTGGTTTACAACCACAAAGACACAATCCATCAATCACATGGTAATCGCAGACCTAAGTACTCTGATGAAGAGAATTGACCTTGATGCATTTTAGATACGCACCTTTGTGAAATAGATCTTGAGTTTCGGCTGTTTGTCATTTGCAGGGATTCCCTTATCATACCACCACAGAGGATTGTTTCACTGGCATACAGGTAAGGGCTTATTTGTTGTGGCATCACAAAACTTTTGTTAATTGCAGTGATTAATTGTGTTCATTTTAAATTGTTCTCTTCAGGTTGAATCTGGGAGGGTTACAGAATTTATTTCCTGTAACCGAGTGGAGACCGACATCATCGTGCCAGGTTTTTATTATGTGGTAAGTTTATTGCACTTTCATAAAATGTGTATTGTTGTTAGTAACTTTTTGAATTTGTCTGCAGTGTCAATTTTTTTTTATTCAACAGCAAACCATTAAACAGGTGACCTGCACTTACCTGTTTGTGGGTAAAGATGGGCAAATGGACACCTCCACTTGGGAGAAGGAAGAGGTTCCCGTTCCATATGCGGTAATTCCATGTTTCACACCTGATGTGTATCTACATTTGCTGCTATTCACCTGAACGGGAGGCTGTAAAATCTACTGTGCAAGTTTTAACGATTCATTGATTTGGCTTGCAGGAGAGTGACGAGAGCTTTAACCCAGAGGAGATGGAGGTGCCCTTTATTTGGTATGAAACTCTTCACTGTTTAATGGTGTAATGTTGTATTGTGTGTTTAACATACACTAAGTATTTACATGTCCTGTTTCTTAGCTGCCATCTTTCAGACAGAGGGGTTACTGATGTCGGCCTGAAGCTGCCCGCTCTCCGTGAGGCGTTCGCTGTGAGTAAAACCTTTTTCCGGCTGCTGTTATTGCGCAGGTAAAGTCCACTCGGCTTTAATTTATATTGTGTGCTGTCTCATGTTCAGACCCTGCTTGCCAGCATCCACAACCAGAACTTCCTGTTCCTGGTGGGAAAGAAGATCGTCATGCGTCTGGCAGCGGCTAACATCCAGGTGACTTAAGGATGATGAAAGAGCGATTCGTTTTAGTGACGAAAATACTTTGTTACTCAGCCAATTGAAAACCATAGCCAGTGAGTCACAGACATGTTTTGTTTGTTTTAACAGGACGTGGTTGGGGTGAAGTTGGCCTACGAGGCCTTGATTCGATTCCTGAGGACGCCTTCTCATCAGGATTCGATTGAGGCAGAGATCTCCTCCTGTGTAAGCTAATAATTGCCTGTGTGAAGTGACATGTTTAAATATAGTAGATTTGTATAATATAGTAAACAGGACTCTAATATGTAATGCTAATTTCTTTTTGTAACTCTTCTCCTCTGTGCAGGTCCCCCACTACAACTTCCTGGATGTTTTTTTTGAGCTGATTCTGTTCCGCCATTTCAGAAGTGGCTCAACACTTGAGACAGTAAGTGACTGATCAGGAGATGTATAAATGATGTTGAATGTAAATTCAGAAGATGTAACCTTTAACCCTGATAGGACATGGCATTAATGAAGCTTGTTGTTTTCCTTTCCTAAAGTTTAATGGAGGATTCTTGGAGCGCCTGCTCGAGCTCATCAGCATGTGGGATGTGGACGTGTGGGAGCCTGCAGCAGAGCTGTACTTCACAGTGCTTATCGTAAGTGTTTGAATATCTTCTGATGCCACGATACACAAATTCTCAGGATTGTATCTTAAACTCAGTGACGCTGTGTTGGATGTGTGTGTGTGTGTGTAATTTGTCAACAGGATCACCTAACACAGCTTGCTGAAGTACTGTTCTCTCAGCCTCTGGAGCTGTACAGTGACCCAGCAGCCTTAGCCACCACGGTTCAGCATCTTCTCAAGAAGCACGTCCAGCAGATGATGGACACTTTGGAGAAGCTCTGAGCAATGTCTTTTGTTTATCGCTTTATATTTTCTTCTTCTGATTCGTTTTATGTTCGTTCTTTTCCCTCACTTCTTTCCCTACATTGCTCAAGCTCTCCACAGGTAAGTATGAATTCATTTTATTTCTATTTTTGATTAAGATTTTAAAAATCACTTTTCTTTCCTATAGGTTTGTACAGTCAACCCCAGGACTGAAGACGGGCTTAACCCTAGGATCCCTCATCCCTTAATAATTATCCCATATTAATCTATCCCTCTATTCCTGTCCCACTCCCCTATTCCTATAGATACTAAATAGGTTAATAGATTTTTTTGTAAATAAACTTATTGTTATATAGTGCTTATATTATTTAATAAATGTTTACATTTGTTTCTATTACAGTCTAATTCTGATTATTTTTTATTCATCACATGATATACATATATAATTTTCCTTTTAAAAGCACAACACAAAATGAATGTTTCATTCATCTAAAGATCATTTTTAAAAACAAATTCAGAACCTTTAAATGATTTACTAAAACGTGAGAAATGACAAATAACAAAATTCAGATATTTATACTCTTGGATCATTTGTGTGATGGCCCCAAACTGTGGAACAATATTTAACGTTTAAAGAATTGCATAATTGTAAATTATTTATTAATTTATATATTAATTATATAAATTATACAGTGTCATAGGAAGTCTTTCTCTGTTGGCTTCCTCTGCTGTGTTCTCTACAGCCATGGTAATTAAATGTGCTTCTCTCTCTCTCTCTCTCTCTCTCTCTCTCTCTCTCTTTCTCTTTCCCATTTCCTCGTTTTTCAGCAGAAAATATATTTTACAGATAATTTCCTGTTTTTAAATGTTTGACATTGATTTTCACAGATTTAGTTGATAGTGGAGCTGCCCCTGCTGACACCCCAACTGCCTGACACCCCAACTGCGTGAAATACCAGCTGCCTGACACCCCAACTGCGTGAAACCCCAGCTGCCTGACACCCCAACTGCGTGAAACCCCAGCTGGCTGACACCCCAACTGCCTGACACCCCAACTGCCTGACACCCCAACTGCCTGACACCCCAACTGCATGAAACCCCAACTGCCTGAAACCCCAGCTGCGTGACACCCCAGCTGCCTGACACCCCAGCTGCCTGACACCCCAGCTGCCTGACACCCCAGCTGCCTGACACCCCAGCTGCCTGACACCCCAGCTGCATGACACCCCTACTGCCTGACACCCCAACTGCCTGACACCCCAACTGCCTGACACCCCAGCTGCCTGACACCCCAGCTGTGTGACACCCCAGCTGCCTAACACCCCAGCTGCTACACCCAGCTGTCTGACACCCCTAGCTGCGTGACACCCCACCTGCCTGACACCCCAACTGCCTGACACCCCAACTGCCTGACACCCCAGCTGCGTGACACCCCAACTGCCTGACACCCCAACTGCCTGACACCCCAACTGCCTGACACCCCAGCTGCCTGACACCCCAGCTGCCTGACACCCCAGCTGCCTGACACCCCAGCTGCCTGACACCCCAGCTGCCTGACACCCCAGCTGCGTGACACCCCAGCTGCCTGACACCCCAGCTGTGTGACACCCCAGCTGCCTAACACCCCAGCTGTGTGACACCCCAACTGTCTGACACCCCAACTGCCTGACACCCCAACTGCCTGACACCCCAGCTGCGTGAAACCCCAAATTCCTGGCACCCCAACTGCCTGTCACCCCAGCTGCGTGACACCCCAACTGCCTGACACCCCAGCTGCCTGACACCCCAGCTGCATGACACCCCAACTGCCTGACACCCCAGCTGCCTGACACCCCAGCTGCCTGACACCCCAACTGCGTGACACCCCAGCTGCCTGACACCCCATCTTCCTGGCCTGCCCTTTAGATACACCTCTACTGTGTAATTTGAGTAATACTTTCTTATCTGTGTAATAAGGAGGAGTCTTCATTGTACATTGCAGTACAAACCCTGAATAAATACATCCAGGGACAACAATCAATTGCGTATTATGTGTCATTATGTGTTAACGGTTTGTAAAACTGTTACTCAGATCAATAAAGAAGAAATATTTGTGACATGTAATCTTGGAAAAAGTATTATTCATAGGTAAATATTATATTATTATGAATATAATCTAATATAAGATATAGTTTTTCTAAACTTTCAGGATCCTAGAGATCTCTTGTATGATGACTCCAGTATGTAAAAACACTGATCACTTCTCTGTCCTTGCAGGCTGCTTTAATCAACCCATTCATAGATGTCCATAATTTTCTGTCCTTTTGAGTAATGAACCAGTATTTTATGGGATTAGTTTCCATTGATATACTGATGGTACCCAGTTATATATCTTTTCAAAACCAGATGAAATATCTAAATTGTATAAATCAACTGAGTCCATTAAAGAGATAAAAGACTCGATGAGCTGTAATTTTCTATTGTTAAATACTGGTAAGACAGAAATACTACTTATTGGCCCAAAAACCAGTACACAGAAGCTCTCACAATTCAACTTGTCATATCATATCGGCCATATTACAAAAACAGCCTTCTTCCACCTTAGAAATATTGCCAAGCTAAGAAACATCCTATCTGTATCTGATGCTGAGAAGCTAGTTCATGCATTCATGACCTCCAGACTGGACTATTGTAATGCGTTACTATGTAGTTGTCCTGCATCTTCAATAAATAGGCTACAGTTAGTCCACAATGCAGCTGCTAGAGTTCTTACCAGGACAAGAAAATATGATCATATAACCCCAATTTTATCATCTCTACACTGGCTATTTGTTAAGTTTAGAATTAATTACAAACTGCTGCTACTTACTTACAATGCTCTAAATGGTTTAGCTCCCATGTATCTAACTAGTCTTTTAACATGTTACAATCCTTCATGGTCTCTGAGATCACAAAACTCAGGACTTCTGGTAGTTCCCAGAATATCAAAATCTACTAAAGGCGTAGAGCGTTTTCTCTCAAGGTTTCTTCCTTTACCATCCAAGGGTTTTTTTCCTTGCCACAGTCGCTTCAGTCACCTCAGACTTGCTCATTATGGATACAACACATTCAAATATACCTAAAATTAATCCTGAATTTTTCTATAATAGTCATCTTTATATTCAAATTTTGTTTTATGTTTTAAGTTCTGTAAAGCTGATTTGAGACCATTTCAATTGTTAAAAGCGCTATACAAATAAACTTGCCCTTGAATTTGAATTTATTTTACCATAGCTTGTTAGCTTGAATAACTTGTTCTCTTTTCATAGACAATTATGTACACTTTCTCTTATCTCATTTTAGGGCTACACACTGCATAAAGGAGACTCTCAAATGAAGCTAGATTTATCCCTGTATAAGTGTCTGTTAGATACATTTTAACAGTACAAGTCTGATTAATAACCACAAAGAAATAAAAGGTGACATTCTTCACTTTTGCTTCGTTCTTTATTTACTGTTTTTGCAGGTCGAAGCTGCTCGATAAAACAACAGCAAAATGATTTTGAAATTAACAATTCAAATACCTTCAGGGGACGTTGTATTATAAAAAGCTGCTGCTCTTTTCTTCTGTCATTTTCTTGTAACCTTCTCGATTCTCTCACATGCTAAAGTAATTAAATAAGTAGCTATGTATAATGTAGTTCATTTTCTTCAGCAAACCACTGCTCATTCAAATTAAAACAGAATACTGAGTGGGTAGAATAATGAACATATTTGCTCAGATTTCTTAAATCACAACCAAAACCAGACCAATAATTCCATCTAAAACTCTGTCTATAAACAAGTAGCCATCAGATTCTTTAGAATTCGCCTCAGGCACCCAAAAGTAAAATAAACGTAATATCCAAATGCATTTTGTATCTACAAAGAGCGTTATAAGTCTTCTGTTTCCCTTTCTGTATTTCTTATACTAAAAGAACTCCAAGGCTCCCAGATTAAAACTGTAAGGTAAATTTCCATTACAGCAGGTCTGAGGACTTGAAGAACCATCCCACCCTCATACCACCACAGTGTTGCTGTAATTATAAAAAGTCTAATAACCTTTTCTTTTTTTACATCGTCTACATTTTACCCGCAGTAATCACAGTCAAATGGCTTTTACAAGGGCATTTGGTCACAGCAAATATATCCCCAAATCAAGCTTAAATACAGTGGAGTCGGCTTGATCGAAAAGGTTCCACTTTTGAGAGCAGAAAGTGCAGAGGAACGATGATGGACCATTTAGGCTTTGAGCTGAAACTGAATCGTTAACTTAGTAGTTGTGAATGTTGCAGCCAGGAAGTGTGCAAGCGTGACGCAGTTCATTAAAAAAGGTGGTGAAATGGTCAGGCAGTTACAGAAGCATGTGTGTTTAACAGATCAGACAGATTACTTAATGTCATCCCATCGTTTTGCCAGCAGATGGCGACAAAGGATTCTTGGATTTTTTTTAAATGATTTATTTATTACAATTTCTTTTACAGTCAGTGACCTGCATTTATGAGTACTGTGTGCATATTTACAAACCTCTTCACACAGTTAGCACAACAACGGTCTATGTGGACTGAAGCACCTTTCATTGACTTGCATTATGCAAAAGCATTAAATAACCTCAGCTTTCAAACTTCATGAATTCTTATATCATTCAAACTCACCATTCAACAAAACTAAACGTATCTACCGAACATTTTTCACGTTTTCATTCTGTTTTAAAAACTAATCAATATAACTAAAAAAGTCCAACAAATGTTCTTTATTATTATAAAAATATATTTATTTAAAGTTTTAATAAAATAAATAAACCAATAGACTAAAATAGCTAATAATAAAGTATATTAACTAATTAGAGGAGAAAGAGAGATTCTGGTGTGAATTCGATGAGGTGATTGAGAGCATTCCCACGGGTGAGAGAGTGGTGATAGGAGCGGATTTTAATGGACATGTTGGTGAGGGGAACACAGGTGATGAGGAGGTGATGGGCAAGTTTGGAGTTAAGGAAAGGAACCTTGAAGGACAGATGGTAGTAGACTTTGCTAAGAGGATGGACATGGCTGTGGTTAACACGTATTTTCAGAAGAGGGAGGAACATAGAGTGACTTACAAGAGTGGAGGTAGGAGAACACAGGTAGACTACATCCTTTGTAGAAGAGGCAATCTGAAAGAGATTAGTGACTGTAAAGTGGTAGTGGGAGAGAGTGTAGCCAGACAGCATAGGATGGTGGTGTGTAGGATGACTCTGATGGTCTGTAAGAGGAAGAGGTCAAAGATAGAGAAGAAAACTAAGTGGTGGAAGCTGAAAAAGGAGGAATGTTGTGAGGAATTTAGACAGAAGTTGAGGCAGGCTCTGGGTGGTCAGGTAGTGCTGCCGGATGACTGGGAAACTACAGCAGAAGTGATCAGGGAGACAGGGAGAAAGGTGCTGGGTGTGTCATCTGGAAGGAGGAAAGAAGATAAGGAGACTTGGTGGTGGAATGAGGAAGTTCAGGATAGTATACAGAGGAAGAGATTAGCCAAGAAGAAGTGGGATATGGACAGGACTGAAGAGAATAGACAGGAATACAAGGAGTTACAGCGCAGAGTGAAGAGGGAGGTGTCTAAGGCCAAGCAGAAGGCATATTATGAGTTGTACACTAGGTTAGACACTAGAGAAGGAGAGAAGGACTTGTACAGGTTAGCTAGACAGAGGGATCGAGATGGGAAGGATGTGCAGCAAGTTAGAATTATTAAGGATAGAGATGGAAGGGTGCTCACAAGTGAGGAGAGTGTACAGAGGAGATGGAAGGAATACTTTGAGGAGCTGATGAATGAGGAAAATCAGAGGGAAAAAAGAGTAGAAGGGGTGAACTCTGTGGAACAGGAAGTAGATAAGATTAGAAAGGATGAAGTCAGGAAGGCCTTGAAGAGGATGAAAAGTGGAAAGGCAGTTGGTCCTGACGACATCCCGGTAGAGGTCTGGAAGTGTCTAGGAGAGGCAGCAGTGGAATTTTTAACTAGTTTGTTCAACAGGGTATTAGAAAGTGAGAGGATGCCTGAGGAATGGAGAAGGAGTGTGTTAGTGCCGATCTTTAAGAATAAGGGTGACGTGCAGAGTTGCAGCAACTATAGGGGGATAAAGTTGATGAGCCATACAATGAAGTTGTGGGAAAGAGTAGTGGAAGCTAGGTTAAGGAAGGTGGTGGAAATTTGTGAGCAGCAGTATGGCTTCATGCCGAGAAAGAGCACAACAGATGCAATTTTTGCTCTGAGAATGTTGATGGAGAAGTATAGGGATGGTCAGAGGGAGTTGCACTGTGTGTTTGTAGACTTAGAGAAAGCGTATGACAGGGTGCCAAGAAAAGAGCTGTGGTACTGTATGAGGAAGTCAGGAGTAGCAGAGAAGTATGTCAGAGTGGTGCAGGACATGTATGAGAGGAGCAGGACAGTGGTGAGGTCTGCTGTAGGTCAGACAGAGGAGTTTACAGTGGAGGTGGGACTGCATCAGGGATCGGCTCTGAGCCCCTTCCTGTTTGCTATAGTGATGGACCAGTTGTCAGAGGAGGTCAGACAGGAGTCTCCTTGGACGATGATGTTTGCAGATGACATTGTGATCTGTAGTGAGAGCAGGGAGCAGGTGGAGGAAAACCTGGAGAGGTGGAGGTTTGCGCTGGAGAGAAGAGGAATGAAAGTCAGTCGTAGTAAGACTGAGTACATGTGTGTGAATGAAAGGGAGGGAAGTGGAATAGTAAGGTTTCAGGGTGAAGAGGTGAAGAAGGTACAGGAGTTTAAGTACTTGGGGTCAACAGTCCAGAGTAATGGAGAGAGTGGGAAAGAAGTAAAGAAGCGAGTGCAGGCAGGTTGGAGTGGGTGGAGAAAGGTGTCAGGAGTTCTGTGTGATAGGAAAATATCAGCAAGAATCAAGGGGAAGGTGTACAGGACAGTGGTGAGACCGGCCGTGCTGTATGGTTTAGAGACAGTGACACTGAAGAACAGACAGGAGTCAGAGCTTGAGGTAGCTGAACTGAAGATGTTGAGGTTCTCTTTGGGTGTGACAAGATTGGACAGGATTAGGAACGAGTACGTCAGAGGGACAGCCCATGTTGGACGTTTGGGGGACAAAGTTAGGGAGGCGAGATTAAGATGGTTTGGACATGTTCAGAGGAGGGAGAGTGAGTATATTGGTAGGAGAATGTTGGACATGGAGCTGCCAGGCAGGAGGCAAAGAGGAAGGCCAAAGAGGCAGTATATGGAAGTAATTAATGAGGATTTGAAGCTAGTGGGTGCAAGTGTTGAGGATGCAGAAGATAGGTGGAGAGAGATGATTCGCTGTGGCGACCCCTGAAGGGAAAAGCCGAAAGAAGAAGAAGATTAACTAATTAAGTAAGGACATTATTAATATATTAATATATAAGTGTAACTGAAATGTATTAAAGTGTATGTGTTACAAATGGAAACATAAAAAAATAATAATAATAATAATAACAATAATAATAATAATCTCCATCATCATCATCCTCGTTGTGACGTGAGGTCGCGAGCTTCCTGAACCTGTCCATCTTTGACGTCATCTGCGTGTTTGTTGTTGTATAATTGTTTATTTATATTTAAACTGGCTCCATAGTGATAGTTTAAATTAAAACACTGCTTGTTCGCCGATAAACATCGTCTCGATTATCAGCACTCTACAACTTCTGACACAACTGAACTCTACAACTTCTGACACAACTGAACTCTACAACTTCTGACACAACTGAACTCTACAACTTCTGACACAACTGAACTCTACATCTTCCGAAGACACGATGGCTGTAAGAGGATTTCTACCGGACCTGAAGAGCTGGACTGTAGGTGAGATCGCTCGTGCTGCGGGTCTCGTCGCTTTCTCTGCCGGTGCGGGTTACTGCATTTACCGCAGCCTACGGAGAGAAAGAGCTCCTCCGGACCGCACTCAGCCTTCTCACGGTAGGAGGAGCTTTATCCTACCATGTGACTTTAATGTTTCACTGGTTTTACAATAAATCCTGTTGATGTTACAGTGTTACAGTCTAATGTTATGTAGCTCACAAGCGACCTCGTCTATGTAGACAATTAGCCTCATGCTAGTTATCGTGCTAGCGAACTTGGCTACTTGTTTAAATTACACTATAAAATGCTTACAATTGGCTCAACAAGTTATTTTATTTCCATTATGAATTATTTTATGTATTTCATATCATATCTACTTGTCTGTTTTCTGTAGTTATTACACAATTTATTGGTAAATATAATCGTTAGCCTAATGTTAGCTAACCTGCTAGCGACCTTAGCGGTCAGTTTAAATTACATACTAAAATCCTGAAAGGAGTTGATGAACGTAGCTCACGAGACTTTAGTTTATTTCCACAATATAATATTCAAGCCCATTAAAAAGTGACTTTTCACAACCCTGACTACTGGATTTACACTAAATCCTACTTGGACTAGTGATTAGTCAGATCTAAAGGGCTTGGTTGTCTACCTAGAGAACTTCACTAATCATTTCATTTACACATCATAGTGAGTATAAAGGTAGTTAGTTTGCTGAACTCAGATTTAACAATTCAGGATGATTTTTTAACAGATTTGTGTGGTGGACAGGGGCAGGAGGTTTTAGAGGGTTTTATCATTTCACATCAAATGTACAGTGAATTTAAACAAGCTGACTACAAATGTTACAATTTGGCTGTTTCTTCATAAACTAATTATTAATACAATTCACAGGGTTTTTAACGTTTAAGCATTAATAGGAAACTTTGATATTGTGTAGTTAAGTTGTAATTCTCATTCACATAAAACTCAATGCAGAGCCTGTGGACGTGCTGAGGGAATCATTGGATACTCCCTCTCTCCTCCAGGTATGTATCAGGTCAATAGTAACATTTTAACACTGTTTGAAACGTGTAGGCCACGTTTGTCTAAGTGTGTGTGTGTGTGTGTGTGTGCGTCAAGGTCGTTGAGCCAATTCTGCAACTGCCGCCCACCGAACCTCAAGACGAACCTTCAGCCGTCATTCTGGTAAACAAATCTTTCATTTATTTGCTAAAGCAGATCACTGGATTTTACCAGGTTGCATTTTCTGTAAAGGATGTTAGTATGAATCTGCTATGATAAGCAGCTCTTATGATCTTCGTGCTCTACATATCACAGCCGCTCGATGCTGGTGAACCGAACAGCGCTTGCTGCGATGTTCGGTTCGTGTCTGCAGATTCCTCATCCTCCCAGTCTGAGGTATTCTACAGTTCTGCAGCTGAGATACAAACACACAAACACCCTTCGCTACAAGTTTTAATGTCTAGTTTTGTTTCACTATTTCTAGCCAGTGGACATCAGGAGAGTCATCCCCGGAATGATAAGGGGTCCAGAGAGTCGGCTCTGCGGGCTCGAAACCGTAGAGACGCACCACTCGATTCACAAAGTAAACTTTTCCTTTAGGGAATGAAGAATATTGAACAAATTAATATTTAGTGATGAAAATTGACATTTTTGATTTGACATGATTTTTAGAAGAGCACATTTGTGGTCATAGATCATGAATTTGGTCTAATTGACATTTGCAGGGATTCCCTTATTATACCAGATACGAGGAGAGATTCCCTGTCATTCAGCTAAGTGATTATTCATTGTGGCATCAAAAAATGTTATTAATTGCAGTGACTAAATTGAGTTTGTGTGTTTTAAGGTTGTTGAGCCACATCTTCATTTGCTGCCCAACGAACAACAAGAAGACCCATCAGCTGTTCTTCTGGTAACCAAAGCTTTCGTTTATTTACTAAACCCACTCACTGGATTTTACAAGGTTCTTTTTACTGAACAGAATATCAGTATGAACCTGCTATGATCAGAAGCACTTATGATCTTCCTGCTCTAATTTTCACAGCCACTCGATGCTGGTGAGCTGATCAGCGCTTGCCGAAACATTCAGTTCCTCTCTGCAGACACCTCCATCTCCCAGTCTGAGGTATTCTACAGTGTAGCAGCTATGATACAAACACACAAACACTCTTCTTTACAAGTTCTAATGTTTAGTTTTGTTTCTCTATCTCTAGTCAGTGAACATCAGGACATACCTCTTGTGGATGATAAGGGGCCCAGAGTGTCGTCTTTGCTGGTTTACAACCACAAAGACACAATCCATCAATCACATGGTAATCGCAGACCTAAGTACTCTGATGAAGAGAATTGACCTTGATGCATTTTAGATACGCACCTTTGTGAAATAGATCTTGAGTTTCGGCTGTTTGTCATTTGCAGGGATTCCCTTATCATACCACCACAGAGGATTGTTTCACTGGCATACAGGTAAGGGCTTATTTGTTGTGGCATCACAAAACTTTTGTTAATTGCAGTGATTAATTGTGTTCATTTTAAATTGTTCTCTTCAGGTTGAATCTGGGAGGGTTACAGAATTTATTTCCTGTAACCGAGTGGAGACCGACATCATCGTGCCAGGTTTTTATTATGTGGTAAGTTTATTGCACTTTCATAAAATGTGTATTGTTGTTAGTAACTTTTTGAATTTGTCTGCAGTGTCAATTTTTTTTTATTCAACAGCAAACCATTAAACAGGTGACCTGCACTTACCTGTTTGTGGGTAAAGATGGGCAAATGGACACCTCCACTTGGGAGAAGGAAGAGGTTCCCGTTCCATATGCGGTAATTCCATGTTTCACACCTGATGTGTATCTACATTTGCTGCTATTCACCTGAACGGGAGGCTGTAAAATCTACTGTGCAAGTTTTAACGATTCATTGATTTGGCTTGCAGGAGAGTGACGAGAGCTTTAACCCAGAGGAGATGGAGGTGCCCTTTATTTGGTATGAAACTCTTCACTGTTTAATGGTGTAATGTTGTATTGTGTGTTTAACATACACTAAGTATTTACATGTCCTGTTTCTTAGCTGCCATCTTTCAGACAGAGGGGTTACTGATGTCGGCCTGAAGCTGCCCGCTCTCCGTGAGGCGTTCGCTGTGAGTAAAACCTTTTTCCGGCTGCTGTTATTGCGCAGGTAAAGTCCACTCGGCTTTAATTTATATTGTGTGCTGTCTCATGTTCAGACCCTGCTTGCCAGCATCCACAACCAGAACTTCCTGTTCCTGGTGGGAAAGAAGATCGTCATGCGTCTGGCAGCGGCTAACATCCAGGTGACTTAAGGATGATGAAAGAGCGATTCGTTTTAGTGACGAAAATACTTTGTTACTCAGCCAATTGAAAACCATAGCCAGTGAGTCACAGACATGTTTTGTTTGTTTTAACAGGACGTGGTTGGGGTGAAGTTGGCCTACGAGGCCTTGATTCGATTCCTGAGGACGCCTTCTCATCAGGATTCGATTGAGGCAGAGATCTCCTCCTGTGTAAGCTAATAATTGCCTGTGTGAAGTGACATGTTTAAATATAGTAGATTTGTATAATATAGTAAACAGGACTCTAATATGTAATGCTAATTTCTTTTTGTAACTCTTCTCCTCTGTGCAGGTCCCCCACTACAACTTCCTGGATGTTTTTTTTGAGCTGATTCTGTTCCGCCATTTCAGAAGTGGCTCAACACTTGAGACAGTAAGTGACTGATCAGGAGATGTATAAATGATGTTGAATGTAAATTCAGAAGATGTAACCTTTAACCCTGATAGGACATGGCATTAATGAAGCTTGTTGTTTTCCTTTCCTAAAGTTTAATGGAGGATTCTTGGAGCGCCTGCTCGAGCTCATCAGCATGTGGGATGTGGACGTGTGGGAGCCTGCAGCAGAGCTGTACTTCACAGTGCTTATCGTAAGTGTTTGAATATCTTCTGATGCCACGATACACAAATTCTCAGGATTGTATCTTAAACTCAGTGACGCTGTGTTGGATGTGTGTGTGTGTGTAATTTGTCAACAGGATCACCTAACACAGCTTGCTGAAGTACTGTTCTCTCAGCCTCTGGAGCTGTACAGTGACCCAGCAGCCTTAGCCACCACGGTTCAGCATCTTCTCAAGAAGCACGTCCAGCAGATGATGGACACTTTGGAGAAGCTCTGAGCAATGTCTTTTGTTTATCGCTTTATATTTTCTTCTTCTGATTCGTTTTATGTTCGTTCTTTTCCCTCACTTCTTTCCCTACATTGCTCAAGCTCTCCACAGGTAAGTATGAATTCATTTTATTTCTATTTTTGATTAAGATTTTAAAAATCACTTTTCTTTCCTATAGGTTTGTACAGTCAACCCCAGGACTGAAGACGGGCTTAACCCTAGGATCCCTCATCCCTTAATAATTATCCCATATTAATCTATCCCTCTATTCCTGTCCCACTCCCCTATTCCTATAGATACTAAATAGGTTAATAGATTTTTTTGTAAATAAACTTATTGTTATATAGTGCTTATATTATTTAATAAATGTTTACATTTGTTTCTATTACAGTCTAATTCGGATTATTTTTTATTCATCACATGATATACATATATAATTTTCCTTTTAAAAGCACAACACAAAATGAATGTTTCATTCATCTAAAGATCATTTTTAAAAACAAATTCAGAACCTTTAAATGATTTACTAAAACGTGAGAAATGACAAATAACAAAATTCAGATATTTATACTCTTGGATCATTTGTGTGATGGCCCCAAACTGTGGAACAATATTTAACGTTTAAAGAATTGCATAATTGTAAATTATTTATTAATTTATATATTAATTATATAAATTATACAGTGTCATAGGAAGTCTTTCTCTGTTCGCTTCCTCTGCTGTGTTCTCTACAGCCATGGTAATTAAATGTGCTTCTCTCTCTCTCTCTCTCTCTCTCTCTCTCTCTCCCATTTCCTCGTTTTTCAGCAGAAAATATATTTTACAGATAATTTCCTGTTTTTAAATGTTTGACATTGATTTTCACAGATTTAGTTGATAGTGGAGCTGCCCCTGCTGACACCCCAACTGCCTGACACCCCAACTGCGTGAAATCCCAGCTGCCTGACACCCCAACTGCGTGAAACCCCAGCTGGCTGACACCCCAACTGCGTGAAACCCCAGCTGGCTGACACCCCAACTGCCTGACACCCCACCTGCGTGAAACCCCAACTGCCTGAAACCCCAGCTGCGTGACACCCCAGCTGCCTGACACCCCAGCTGCTTGACACCCCAGCTGCTTGACACCCCAGCTGCCTGACACCCCAACTGCCTGACACCCCAACTGCCTGACACCCCAGCTGACTAACACCCCAGCTGCCTGACACCCCAGCTGCGTGACACCCCAAATTCCTGACACCCCAACTGCCTAACACCCCAGCTGCATGACACCCCAGCTGCGTGACACCCCAAATTCCTGACACCCCAGCTGCCTGACACCCCAGCTGCGTGACACCCCAACTGCCTGACACCCCAGCTGCCTGACACCCCATCTTCCTGGCCTGCCCTTTAGATACACCTCTACTGTGTAATTTGAGTAATACTTTATTATCTGTGTAATAAGAAGGAGTCTTCATTGTACATTGCAGTACAAACCCTGAATAAGTACATCCAGGGACAACAATCAATTGCGTATTATGTGTCATTATGTGTTAACAGTTTGTAAAACTGTTACTCAGATCAATAAAGAAGAAATATTTGTGACATGTAATCTTGGAAAAAGTATTATTCATAGGTAAATATTATATTATTATGAATATAATCTAATATAAGATATAGTTTTTCTAAACTTTCAGGATCCTAGAGATCTCTTGTATGATGACTCCAGTATGTAAAAACACTGATCACTTCTCTGTCCTTGCAGGCTGCTTTAATCAACCCATTCATAGATGTACATAATTTTCTGTGCATATTTACAAACGTCTTCACACAGTTAGCACAACAACGGTCTATGTGGACTGAAGCACCTTTCATTGACTTGCATTATGCAAAAGCATTAAATAACCTCAGCTTTCAAACTTCATGAATTCTTATATCATTCAAACTCACCATTCAACAAAACTAAACGTATCTACCGAACATTTTTCACGTTTTCATTCTGTTTTAAAAACTAATCAATACAACTAAAAATGTCCAACAAATGTTCTTTATTATTATAAAAATATATTTATTTAAAGTTTTAATAAAATAAATAAACCAATAGACTAAAATAGCTAATAATAAAGTACATTAACTAATTAAGTAAGGACATTATTAATATATTAATATATATAAGTGTAACTGAAATGTATTAAAGTGTATGTGTTACAAATGGAAACATAAAAAATAATAATAATAATAATAATAATAGTAATAATAATAATCTCCATCATCCTCGTTGTGACGTGAGGTCGCGAGCTTCCTGAACCTGTCCATCTTTGACGTCATCTGCGTGTTTGTTGTTGTATAATTGTTTATTTATATTTAAACTGGCTCCATAGTGATAGTTTAAATTAAAACACTGCTTGTTCGCCGATAAACATCGTCTCGATTATCAGCACTCTACAACTTCTGACACAACTGAACTCTACAACTTCTGACACAACTGAACTCTACATCTTCCGAAGACACGATGGCTGTAAGAGGATTTCTACCGGACCTGAAGAGCTGGACTGTAGGTGAGATCGCTCGTGCTGCGGGTCTCGTCGCTTTCTCTGCCGGTGCGGGTTACTGCATTTACCGCAGCCTACGGAGAGAAAGAGCTCCTCCGGACCGCACTCAGCCTTCTCACGGTAGGAGGAGCTTTATCCTACCATGTGACTTTAATGTTTCACTGGTTTTACAATAAATCCTGTTGATGTTACAGTGTTACAGTCTAATGTTATGTAGCTCACAAGCGACCTCGTCTATGTAGACAATTAGCCTCATGCTAGTTATCGTGCTAGCGAACTTGGCTACTTGTTTAAATTACACTATAAAATGCTTACAATTGGCTCAACAAGTTATTTTATTTCCATTATGAATTATTTTATGTATTTCATATCATATCTACTTGTCTGTTTTCTGTAGTTATTACACAATTTATTGGTAAATATAATCGTTAGCCTAATGTTAGCTAACCTGCTAGCGACCTTAGCGGTCAGTTTAAATTACATACTAAAATCCTGAAAGGAGTTGATGAACGTAGCTCACGAGACTTTAGTTTATTTCCACAATATAATATTCAAGCCCATTAAAAAGTGACTTTTCACAACCCTGACTACTGGATTTACACTAAATCCTACTTGGACTAGTGATTAGTCAGATCTAAAGGGCTTGGTTGTCTACCTAGAGAACTTCACTAATCATTTCATTTACACATCATAGTGAGTATAAAGGTAGTTAGTTTGCTGAACTCAGATTTAACAATTCAGGATGATTTTTTAACAGATTTGTGTGGTGGACAGGGGCAGGAGGTTTTAGAGGGTTTTATCATTTCACATCAAATGTACAGTGAATTTAAACAAGCTGACTACAAATGTTACAATTTGGCTGTTTCTTCATAAACTAATTATTAATACAATTCACAGGGTTTTTAACGTTTAAGCATTAATAGGAAACTTTGATATTGTGTAGTTAAGTTGTAATTCTCATTCACATAAAACTCAATGCAGAGCCTGTGGACGTGCTGAGGGAATCATTGGATACTCCCTCTCTCCTCCAGGTATGTATCAGGTCAATAGTAACATTTTAACACTGTTTGAAACGTGTAGGCCACGTTTGTCTAAGTGTGTGTGTGTGTGTGTGTGTGTGCGTCAAGGTCGTTGAGCCAATTCTGCAACTGCCGCCCACCGAACCTCAAGACGAACCTTCAGCCGTCATTCTGGTAAACAAATCTTTCATTTATTTGCTAAAGCAGATCACTGGATTTTACCAGGTTGCATTTTCTGTAAAGGATGTTAGTATGAATCTGCTATGATAAGCAGCTCTTATGATCTTCGTGCTCTACATATCACAGCCGCTCGATGCTGGTGAACCGAACAGCGCTTGCTGCGATGTTCAGTTCGTGTCTGCAGATTCCTCATCCTCCCAGTCTGAGGTATTCTACAGTTCTGCAGCTGAGATACAAACACACAAACACCCTTCGCTACAAGTTTTAATGTCTAGTTTTGTTTCACTATTTCTAGCCAGTGGACATCAGGAGAGTCATCCCCGGAATGATAAGGGGTCCAGAGAGTCGGCTCTGCGGGCTCGAAACCGTAGAGACGCACCACTCGATTCACAAAGTAAACTTTTCCTTTAGGGAATGAAGAATATTGAACAAATTAATATTTAGTGATGAAAATTGACATTTTTCATTTGACATGATTTTTAGAAGAGCACATTTGTGGTCATAGATCATGAATTTGGTCTAATTGACATTTGCAGGGATTCCCTTATTATACCAGATACGAGGAGAGTTTCCCTGTCATTCAGCTAAGTGATTATTCATTGTGGCATCAAAAAATGTTATTAATTGCAGTGACTAAATTGAGTTTGTGTGTTTTAAGGTTGTTGAGCCACATCTTCATTTGCTGCCCAACGAACAACAAGAAGACCCATCAGCTGTTCTTCTGGTAACCAAAGCTTTCGTTTATTTACTAAACCCAATCACTGGATTTTACAAGGTTCTTTTTACTGAACAGAATATCAGTATGAACCTGCTATGATCAGAAGCACTTATGATCTTCCTGCTCTAATTTTCACAGCCACTCGATGCTGGTGAGCTGATCAGCGCTTGCCGAAACATTCAGTTCCTCTCTGCAGACACCTCCATCTCCCAGTCTGAGGTATTCTACAGTGTAGCAGCTATGATACAAACACACAAACACTCTTCTTTACAAGTTCTAATGTTTAGTTTTGTTTCTCTATCTCTAGTCAGTGAACATCAGGACATACCTCTTGTGGATGATAAGGGGCCCAGAGTGTCGTCTTTGCTGGTTTACAACCACAAAGACACAATCCATCAATCACATGGTAATCGCAGACCTAAGTACTCTGATGAAGAGAATTGACCTTGATGCATTTTAGATACGCACCTTTGTGAAATAGATCTTGAGTTTCGGCTGTTTGTCATTTGCAGGGATTCCCTTATCATACCACCACAGAGGATTGTTTCACTGGCATACAGGTAAGGGCTTATTTGTTGTGGCATCACAAAACTTTTGTTAATTGCAGTGATTAATTGTGTTCATTTTAAATTGTTCTCTTCAGGTTGAATCTGGGAGGGTTACAGAATTTATTTCCTGTAACCGAGTGGAGACCGACATCATCGTGCCAGGTTTTTATTATGTGGTAAGTTTATTGCACTTTCATAAAATGTGTATTGTTGTTAGTAACTTTTTGAATTTGTCTGCAGTGTCAATTTTTTTTTTATTCAACAGCAAACCATTAAACAGGTGACCTGCACTTACCTGTTTGTGGGTAAAGATGGGCAAATGGACACCTCCACTTGGGAGAAGGAAGAGGTTCCCGTTCCATATGCGGTAATTCCATGTTTCACACCTGATGTGTATCTACATTTGCTGCTATTCACCTGAACGGGAGGCTGTAAAATCTACTGTGCAAGTTTTAACGATTCATTGATTTGGCTTGCAGGAGAGTGACGAGAGCTTTAACCCAGAGGAGATGGAGGTGCCCTTTATTTGGTATGAAACTCTTCACTGTTTAATGGTGTAATGTTGTATTGTGTGTTTAACATACACTAAGTATTTACATGTCCTGTTTCTTAGCTGCCATCTTTCAGACAGAGGGGTTACTGATGTCGGCCTGAAGCTGCCCGCTCTCCGTGAGGCGTTCGCTGTGAGTAAAACCTTTTTCCGGCTGCTGTTATTGCGCAGGTAAAGTCCACTCGGCTTTAATTTATATTGTGTGCTGTCTCATGTTCAGACCCTGCTTGCCAGCATCCACAACCAGAACTTCCTGTTCCTGGTGGGAAAGAAGATCGTCATGCGTCTGGCAGCGGCTAACATCCAGGTGACTTAAGGATGATGAAAGAGCGATTCGTTTTAGTGACGAAAATACTTTGTTACTCAGCCAATTGAAAACCATAGCCAGTGAGTCACAGACATGTTTTGTTTGTTTTAACAGGACGTGGTTGGGGTGAAGTTGGCCTACGAGGCCTTGATTCGATTCCTGAGGACGCCTTCTCATCAGGATTCGATTGAGGCAGAGATCTCCTCCTGTGTAAGCTAATAATTGCCTGTGTGAAGTGACATGTTTAAATATAGTAGATTTGTATAATATAGTAAACAGGACTCTAATATGTAATGCTAATTTCTTTTTGTAACTCTTCTCCTCTGTGCAGGTCCCCCACTACAACTTCCTGGATGTTTTTTTTGAGCTGATTCTGTTCCGCCATTTCAGAAGTGGCTCAACACTTGAGACAGTAAGTGACTGATCAGGAGATGTATAAATGATGTTGAATGTAAATTCAGAAGATGTAACCTTTAACCCTGATAGGACATGGCATTAATGAAGCTTGTTGTTTTCCTTTCCTAAAGTTTAATGGAGGATTCTTGGAGCGCCTGCTCGAGCTCATCAGCATGTGGGATGTGGACGTGTGGGAGCCTGCAGCAGAGCTGTACTTCACAGTGCTTATCGTAAGTGTTTGAATATCTTCTGATGCCACGATACACAAATTCTCAGGATTGTATCTTAAACTCAGTGACGCTGTGTTGGATGTGTGTGTGTGTGTAATTTGTCAACAGGATCACCTAACACAGCTTGCTGAAGTACTGTTCTCTCAGCCTCTGGAGCTGTACAGTGACCCAGCAGCCTTAGCCACCACGGTTCAGCATCTTCTCAAGAAGCACGTCCAGCAGATGATGGACACTTTGGAGAAGCTCTGAGCAATGTCTTTTGTTTATCGCTTTATATTTTCTTCTTCTGATTCGTTTTATGTTCGTTCTTTTCCCTCACTTCTTTCCCTACATTGCTCAAGCTCTCCACAGGTAAGTATGAATTCATTTTATTTCTGTTTTTGATTAAGATTTTAAAAATCACTTTTCTTTCCTATAGGTTTGTACAGTCAACCCCAGGACTGAAGACGGGCTTAACCCTAGGATCCCTCATCCCATAATAATTATCCCATATTAATCTATCCCTCTATTCCTGTCCCACTCCCCTATTCCTATAGATACTAAATAGGTTAATAGATTTTTTTGTAAATAAACTTATTGTTATATAGTGCTTATATTATTTAATAAATGTTTACATTTGTTTCTATTACAGTCTAATTCGGATTATTTTTTATTCATCACATGATATACATATATAATTTTCCTTTTAAAAGCACAACACAAAATGAATGTTTCATTCATCTAAAGATCATTTTTAAAAACAAATTCAGAACCTTTAAATGATTTACTAAAACGTGAGAAATGACAAATAACAAAATTCAGATATTTATACTCTTGGATCATTTGTGTGATGGCCCCAAACTGTGGAACAATATTTAACGTTTAAAGAATTGCATAATTGTAAATTATTTATTAATTTATATATTAATTATATAAATTATACAGTGTCATAGGAAGTCTTTCTCTGTTGGCTTCCTCTGCTGTGTTCTCTACAGCCATGGTAATTAAATGTGCTTCTCTCTCTCTCTCTCTCTCTCTCTCTCTCTCTCTCTCTCTCATTCTCTTTCCCATTTCCTCGTTTTTCAGCAGAAAATATATTTTACAGATAATTTCCTGTTTTTAAATGTTTGACATTGATTTTCACAGATTTAGTTGATAGTGGAGCTGCCCCTGCTGACACCCCAACTGCCTGACACCCCAATTGCGTGAAATCCCAGCTGCCTGACACCCCAACTGCGTGAAACCCCAGCTGGCTGACACCCCAACTGCGTGAAACCCCAGCTGGCTGACACCCCAACTGCCTGACACCCCACCTGCGTGAAACCCCAACTGCCTGAAACCCCAGCTGCGTGACACCCCAGCTGCCTGACACCCCAGCTGCTTGACACCCCAGCTGCTTGACACCCCAGCTGCCTGACACCCCAACTGCCTGACACCCCAACTGCCTGACACCCCAACTGCCTGACACCCCAGCTGACTAACACCCCAGCTGCCTGACACCCCAGCTGCGTGACACCCCAAATTCCTGACACCCCAACTGCCTAACACCCCAGCTGCATGACACCCCAGCTGCGTGACACCCCAAATTCCTGACACCCCAGCTGCCTGACACCCCAGCTGCGTGACACCCCAACTGCCTGACACCCCAGCTGCCTGACACCCCATCTTCCTGGCCTGCCCTTTAGATACACCTCTACTGTGTAATTTGAGTAATACTTTATTATCTGTGTAATAAGAAGGAGTCTTCATTGTACATTGCAGTACAAACCCTGAATAAATACATCCAGGGACAACAATCAATTGCGTATTATGTGTCATTATGTGTTAACAGTTTGTAAAACTGTTACTCAGATCAATAAAGAAGAAATATTTGTGACATGTAATCTTGGAAAAAGTATTATTCATAGGTAAATATTATATTATTATGAATATAATCTAATATAAGATATAGTTTTTCTAAACTTTCAGGATCCTAGAGATCTCTTGTATGATGACTCCAGTATGTAAAAACACTGATCACTTCTCTGTCCTTGCAGGCTGCTTTAATCAACCCATTCATAGATGTACATAATTTTCTGTGCATATTTACAAACGTCTTCACACAGTTAGCACAACAACGGTCTATGTGGACTGAAGCACCTTTCATTGACTTGCATTATGCAAAAGCATTAAATAACCTCAGCTTTCAAACTTCATGAATTCTTATATCATTCAAACTCACCATTCAACAAAACTAAACGTATCTACCGAACATTTTTCACGTTTTCATTCTGTTTTAAAAACTAATCAATACAACTAAAAATGTCCAACAAATGTTCTTTATTATTATAAAAATATATTTATTTAAAGTTTTAATAAAATAAATAAACCAATAGACTAAAATAGCTAATAATAAAGTATATTAACTAATTAAGTAAGGACATTATTAATATATTAATATATAAGTGTAACTGAAATGTATTAAAGTGTATGTGTTACAAATGGAAACATAAAAAAAAATAATAATAATAATAATAATCTCCATCATCCTCGTTGTGACGTGAGGTCGCGAGCTTCCTGAACCTGTCCATCTTTGACGTCATCTGCGTGTTTGTTGTTGTATAATTGTTTATTTATATTTAAACTGGCTCCATAGTGATAGTTTAAATTAAAACACTGCTTGTTCGCCGATAAACATCGTCTCGATTATCAGCACTCTACAACTTCTGACACAACTGAACTCTACAACTTCTGACACAACTGAACTCTACAACTTCTGACACAACTGAACTCTACATCTTCCGAAGACACGATGGCTGTAAGAGGATTTCTACCGGACCTGAAGAGCTGGACTGTAGGTGAGATCGCTCGTGCTGCGGGTCTCGTCGCTTTCTCTGCCGGTGCGGGTTACTGCATTTACCGCAGCCTACGGAGAGAAAGAGCTCCTCCGGACCGCACTCAGCCTTCTCACGGTAGGAGGAGCTTTATCCTACCATGTGACTTTAATGTTTCACTGGTTTTACAATAAATCCTGTTGATGTTACAGTGTTACAGTCTAATGTTATGTAGCTCACAAGCGACCTCGTCTATGTAGACAATTAGCCTCATGCTAGTTATCGTGCTAGCGAACTTGGCTACTTGTTTAAATTACACTATAAAATGCTTACAATTGGCTCAACAAGTTATTTTATTTCCATTATGAATTATTTTATGTATTTCATATCATATCTACTTGTCTGTTTTCTGTAGTTATTACACAATTTATTGGTAAATATAATCGTTAGCCTAATGTTAGCTAACCTGCTAGCGACCTTAGCGGTCAGTTTAAATTACATACTAAAATCCTGAAAGGAGTTGATGAACGTAGCTCACGAGACTTTAGTTTATTTCCACAATATAATATTCAAGCCCATTAAAAAGTGACTTTTCACAACCCTGACTACTGGATTTACACTAAATCCTACTTGGACTAGTGATTAGTCAGATCTAAAGGGCTTGGTTGTCTACCTAGAGAACTTCACTAATCATTTCATTTACACATCATAGTGAGTATAAAGGTAGTTAGTTTGCTGAACTCAGATTTAACAATTCAGGATGATTTTTTAACAGATTTGTGTGGTGGACAGGGGCAGGAGGTTTTAGAGGGTTTTATCATTTCACATCAAATGTACAGTGAATTTAAACAAGCTGACTACAAATGTTACAATTTGGCTGTTTCTTCATAAACTAATTATTAATACAATTCACAGGGTTTTTAACGTTTAAGCATTAATAGGAAACTTTGATATTGTGTAGTTAAGTTGTAATTCTCATTCACATAAAACTCAATGCAGAGCCTGTGGACGTGCTGAGGGAATCATTGGATACTCCCTCTCTCCTCCAGGTATGTATCAGGTCAATAGTAACATTTTAACACTGTTTGAAACGTGTAGGCCACGTTTGTCTAAGTGTGTGTGTGTGTGTGTGTGTGCGTCAAGGTCGTTGAGCCAATTCTGCAACTGCCGCCCACCGAACCTCAAGACGAACCTTCAGCCGTCATTCTGGTAAACAAATCTTTCATTTATTTGCTAAAGCAGATCACTGGATTTTACCAGGTTGCATTTTCTGTAAAGGATGTTAGTATGAATCTGCTATGATAAGCAGCTCTTATGATCTTCGTGCTCTACATATCACAGCCGCTCGATGCTGGTGAACCGAACAGCGCTTGCTGCGATGTTCGGTTCGTGTCTGCAGATTCCTCATCCTCCCAGTCTGAGGTATTCTACAGTTCTGCAGCTGAGATACAAACACACAAACACCCTTCGCTACAAGTTTTAATGTCTAGTTTTGTTTCACTATTTCTAGCCAGTGGACATCAGGAGAGTCATCCCCGGAATGATAAGGGGTCCAGAGAGTCGGCTCTGCGGGCTCGAAACCGTAGAGACGCACCACTCGATTCACAAAGTAAACTTTTCCTTTAGGGAATGAAGAATATTGAACAAATTAATATTTAGTGATGAAAATTGACATTTTTGATTTGACATGATTTTTAGAAGAGCACATTTGTGGTCATAGATCATGAATTTGGTCTAATTGACATTTGCAGGGATTCCCTTATTATACCAGATACGAGGAGAGTTTCCCTGTCATTCAGCTAAGTGATTATTCATTGTGGCATCAAAAAATGTTATTAATTGCAGTGACTAAATTGAGTTTGTGTGTTTTAAGGTTGTTGAGCCACATCTTCATTTGCTGCCCAACGAACAACAAGAAGACCCATCAGCTGTTCTTCTGGTAACCAAAGCTTTCGTTTATTTACTAAACCCAATCACTGGATTTTACAAGGTTCTTTTTACTGAACAGAATATCAGTATGAACCTGCTATGATCAGAAGCACTTATGATCTTCCTGCTCTAATTTTCACAGCCACTCGATGCTGGTGAGCTGATCAGCGCTTGCCGAAACATTCAGTTCCTCTCTGCAGACACCTCCATCTCCCAGTCTGAGGTATTCTACAGTGTAGCAGCTATGATACAAACACACAAACACTCTTCTTTACAAGTTCTAATGTTTAGTTTTGTTTCTCTATCTCTAGTCAGTGAACATCAGGACATACCTCTTGTGGATGATAAGGGGCCCAGAGTGTCGTCTTTGCTGGTTTACAACCACAAAGACACAATCCATCAATCACATGGTAATCGCAGACCTAAGTACTCTGATGAAGAGAATTGACCTTGATGCATTTTAGATACGCACCTTTGTGAAATAGATCTTGAGTTTCGGCTGTTTGTCATTTGCAGGGATTCCCTTATCATACCACCACAGAGGATTGTTTCACTGGCATACAGGTAAGGGCTTATTTGTTGTGGCATCACAAAACTTTTGTTAATTGCAGTGATTAATTGTGTTCATTTTAAATTGTTCTCTTCAGGTTGAATCTGGGAGGGTTACAGAATTTATTTCCTGTAACCGAGTGGAGACCGACATCATCGTGCCAGGTTTTTATTATGTGGTAAGTTTATTGCACTTTCATAAAATGTGTATTGTTGTTAGTAACTTTTTGAATTTGTCTGCAGTGTCAATTTTTTTTTATTCAACAGCAAACCATTAAACAGGTGACCTGCACTTACCTGTTTGTGGGTAAAGATGGGCAAATGGACACCTCCACTTGGGAGAAGGAAGAGGTTCCCGTTCCATATGCGGTAATTCCATGTTTCACACCTGATGTGTATCTACATTTGCTGCTATTCACCTGAACGGGAGGCTGTAAAATCTACTGTGCAAGTTTTAACGATTCATTGATTTGGCTTGCAGGAGAGTGACGAGAGCTTTAACCCAGAGGAGATGGAGGTGCCCTTTATTTGGTATGAAACTCTTCACTGTTTAATGGTGTAATGTTGTATTGTGTGTTTAACATACACTAAGTATTTACATGTCCTGTTTCTTAGCTGCCATCTTTCAGACAGAGGGGTTACTGATGTCGGCCTGAAGCTGCCCGCTCTCCGTGAGGCGTTCGCTGTGAGTAAAACCTTTTTCCGGCTGCTGTTATTGCGCAGGTAAAGTCCACTCGGCTTTAATTTATATTGTGTGCTGTCTCATGTTCAGACCCTGCTTGCCAGCATCCACAACCAGAACTTCCTGTTCCTGGTGGGAAAGAAGATCGTCATGCGTCTGGCAGCGGCTAACATCCAGGTGACTTAAGGATGATGAAAGAGCGATTCGTTTTAGTGACGAAAATACTTTGTTACTCAGCCAATTGAAAACCATAGCCAGTGAGTCACAGACATGTTTTGTTTGTTTTAACAGGACGTGGTTGGGGTGAAGTTGGCCTACGAGGCCTTGATTCGATTCCTGAGGACGCCTTCTCATCAGGATTCGATTGAGGCAGAGATCTCCTCCTGTGTAAGCTAATAATTGCCTGTGTGAAGTGACATGTTTAAATATAGTAGATTTGTATAATATAGTAAACAGGACTCTAATATGTAATGCTAATTTCTTTTTGTAACTCTTCTCCTCTGTGCAGGTCCCCCACTACAACTTCCTGGATGTTTTTTTTGAGCTGATTCTGTTCCGCCATTTCAGAAGTGGCTCAACACTTGAGACAGTAAGTGACTGATCAGGAGATGTATAAATGATGTTGAATGTAAATTCAGAAGATGTAACCTTTAACCCTGATAGGACATGGCATTAATGAAGCTTGTTGTTTTCCTTTCCTAAAGTTTAATGGAGGATTCTTGGAGCGCCTGCTCGAGCTCATCAGCATGTGGGATGTGGACGTGTGGGAGCCTGCAGCAGAGCTGTACTTCACAGTGCTTATCGTAAGTGTTTGAATATCTTCTGATGCCACGATACACAAATTCTCAGGATTGTATCTTAAACTCAGTGACGCTGTGTTGGATGTGTGTGTGTGTGTGTAATTTGTCAACAGGATCACCTAACACAGCTTGCTGAAGTACTGTTCTCTCAGCCTCTGGAGCTGTACAGTGACCCAGCAGCCTTAGCCACCACGGTTCAGCATCTTCTCAAGAAGCACGTCCAGCAGATGATGGACACTTTGGAGAAGCTCTGAGCAATGTCTTTTGTTTATCGCTTTATATTTTCTTCTTCTGATTCGTTTTATGTTCGTTCTTTTCCCTCACTTCTTTCCCTACATTGCTCAAGCTCTCCACAGGTGAGTATGAATTCATTTTATTTCTATTTTTGATTAAGATTTTAAAAATCACTTTTCTTTCCTATAGGTTTGTACAGTCAACCCCAGGACTGAAGACGGGCTTAACCCTAGGATCCCTCATCCCTTAATAATTATCCCATATTAATCTATCCCTCTATTCCTGTCCCACTCCCCTATTCCTATAGATACTAAATAGGTTAATAGATTTTTTTGTAAATAAACTTATTGTTATATAGTGCTTATATTATTTAATAAATGTTTACATTTGTTTCTATTACAGTCTAATTCGGATTATTTTTTATTCATCACATGATATACATATATAATTTTCCTTTTAAAAGCACAACACAAAATGAATGTTTCATTCATCTAAAGATCATTTTTAAAAACAAATTCAGAACCTTTAAATGATTTACTAAAACGTGAGAAATGACAAATAACAAAATTCAGATATTTATACTCTTGGATCATTTGTGTGATGGCCCCAAACTGTGGAACAATATTTAACGTTTAAAGAATTGCATAATTGTAAATTATTTATTAATTTATATATTAATTATATAAATTATACAGTGTCATAGGAAGTCTTTCTCTGTTGGCTTCCTCTGCTGTGTTCTCTACAGCCATGGTAATTAAATGTGCTTCTCTCTCTCTCTCTCTCTCTCTCTCTCTCTCTCTCTCTCTCTTTCTCTTTCCCATTTCCTCGTTTTTCAGCAGAAAATATATTTTACAGATAATTTCCTGTTTTTAAATGTTTGACATTGATTTTCACAGATTTAGTTGATAGTGGAGCTGCCCCTGCTGACACCCCAACTGCCTGACACCCCAACTGCGTGAAATCCCAGCTGCCTGACACCCCAACTGCGTGAAACCCCAGCTGCCTGACACCCCAACTGCGTGAAACCCCAGCTGCCTGACACCCCAACTGCCTGACACCCCACCTGCGTGAAACCCCAACTGCCTGAAACCCCAGCTGCGTGACACCCCAGCTGCATGACACCCCAGCTGCCTGACACCCCAGCTGCGTGACACCCCAGCTGCTTGACACCCCAGCTGCTTGACACCCCAGCTGCCTGACACCCCAACTGCCTGACACCCCAACTGCCTGACACCCCAGCTGCCTAACACCCCAGCTGCCTAACACCCCAGCTGCGTGACACCCCAAATTCCTGACACCCCAACTGCCTAACACCCCAGCTGCATGACACCCCAGCTGCGTGACACCCCAAATTCCTGACACCCCAGCTGCCTGACACCCCAGCTGCCTGACACCCCAGCTGCCTGACACCCCATCTTCCTGGCCTGCCCTTTAGATACACCTCTACTGTGTAATTTGAGTAATACTTTATTATCTGTGTAATAAGAAGGAGTCTTCATTGTACATTGCAGTACAAACCCTGAATAAATACATCCAGGGACAACAATCAATTGCGTATTATGTGTCATTATGTGTTAACAGTTTGTAAAACTGTTACTCAGATCAATAAAGAAGAAATATTTGTGACATGTAATCTTGGAAAAAGTATTATTCATAGGTAAATATTATATTATTATGAATATAATCTAATATAAGATATAGTTTTTCTAAACTTTCAGGATCCTAGAGATCTCTTGTATGATGACTCCAGTATGTAAAAACACTGATCACTTCTCTGTCCTTGCAGGCTGCTTTAATCAACCCATTCATAGATGTCCATAATTTTCTGTCCTTTTGAGTAATGAATTAGTTATGGGATTAGTTTCCATTGATATACTGATGGTACCCAGTTATATATCTTTTCAAAACCAGATGAAATATCTAAATTGTATAAATCAACTGAGTCCATTAAAGAGATAAAAGACTCGATGAGCTGTAATTTTCTATTGTTAAATACTGGTAAGACAGAACTACTACTTATTGGCCCAAAAACCAGTACACAGAAGCTCTCACAATTCAACTTGTCTTTTGAAAATCATATCGGCCATATTACAAAAACAGCCTTCTTCCACCTTAGAAATATTGCCAAGCTAAGAAACATCCTATCTGTATCTGATGCTGAGAAGCTAGTTCATGCATTCATGACCTCCAGACTGGACTATTGTAATGCGTTACTATGTAGTTGTCCTGCATCTTCAATAAATAGGCTACAGTTAGTCCACAATGCAGCTGCTAGAGTTCTTACCAGGACAAGAAAATATGATCATATAACCCCAATTTTATCATCTCTACACTGGCTATTTGTTAAGTTTAGAATTAATTACAAACTGCTGCTACTTACTTACAATGCTCTAAATGGTTTATCTCCCATGTATCTAACTAGTCTTTTAACATGTTACAATCCTTCATGGTCTCTGAGATCACAAAACTCAGGACTTCTGGTAGTTCCCAGAATATCAAAATCTACTAAAGGCGTAGAGCGTTTTCTCTCAAGGTTTCTTCCTTTACCATCCAAGGGGTTTTTTCCTTGCCACAGTCGCTTCAGTCACCTCAGACTTGCTCATTATGGATACAACACATTCAAATATACCTAAAATTAATCCTGAATTTTTCTATAATAGTCATCTTTATATTCAAATTTTGTTTTATGTTTTAAGTTCTGTAAAGCTGATTTGAGACCATTTCAATTGTTAAAAGCGCTATACAAATAAACTTGCCCTTGAATTTGAATTTATTTTACCATAGCTTGTTAGCTTGAATAACTTGTTCTCTTTTCATAGACAATTATGTACACTTTCTCTTATCTCATTTTAGGGCTACACACTGCATAAAGGAGACTCTCAAATGAAGCTAGATTTATCCCTGTATAAGTGTCTGTTAGATACATTTTAACAGTACAAGTCTGATTAATAACCACAAAGAAATAAAAGGTGACATTCTTCACTTTTGCTTCGTTCTTTATTTACTGTTTTTGCAGGTCGAAGCTGCTCGATAAAACAACAGCAAAATGATTTTGAAATTAACAATTCAAATACCTTCAGGGGACGTTGTATTATAAAAAGCTGCTGCTCTTTTCTTCTGTCATTTTCTTGTAACCTTCTCGATTCTCTCACATGCTAAAGTAATTAAATAAGTAGCTATGTATAATGTAGTTCATTTTCTTCAGCAAACCACTGCTCATTCAAATTAAAACAGAATACTGAGTGGGTAGAATAATGAACATATTTGCTCAGATTTCTTAAATCACAACCAAAACCAGACCAATAATTCCATCTAAAACTCTGTCTATAAACAAGTAGCCATCAGATTCTTTAGAATTCGCCTCAGGCACCCAAAAGTAAAATAAACGTAATATCCAAATGCATTTTGTATCTACAAAGAGCGTTATAAGTCTTCTGTTTCCCTTTCTGTATTTCTTATACTAAAAGAACTCCAAGGCTCCCAGATTAAAACTGTAAGGTAAATTTCCATTACAGCAGGTCTGAGGACTTGAAGAACCATCCCACCCTCATACCACCACAGTGTTGCTGTAATTATAAAAAGTCTAATAACCTTTTCTTTTTTTACATCGTCTACATTTTACCCGCAGTAATCACAGTCAAATGGCTTTTACAAGGGCATTTGGTCACAGCAAATATATCCCCAAATCAAGCTTAAATACAGTGGAGTCGGCTTGATCGAAAAGGTTCCACTTTTGAGAGCAGAAAGTGCAGAGGAACGATGATGGACCATTTAGGCTTTGAGCTGAAACTGAATCGTTAACTTAGTAGTTGTGAATGTTGCAGCCAGGAAGTGTGCAAGCGTGACGCAGTTCATTAAAAAAGGTGGTGAAATGGTCAGGCAGTTACAGAAGCATGTGTGTTTAACAGATCAGACAGATTACTTAATGTCATCCCATCGTTTTGCCAGCAGATGGCGACAAAGGATTCTTGGATTATTTTTAAAATGATTTATTTATTACAATTTCTTTTACAGTCAGTGACCTGCATTTATGAGTACTGTGTGCATATTTACAAACCTCTTCACACAGTTAGCACAACAACGGTCTATGTGGACTGAAGCACCTTTCATTGACTTGCATTATGCAAAAGCATTAAATAACCTCAGCTTTCAAACTTCATGAATTCTTATATCATTCAAACTCACCATTCAACAAAACTAAACGTATCTACCGAACATTTTTCACGTTTTCATTCTGTTTTAAAAACTAATCAATATAACTAAAAATGTCCAACAAATGTTCTTTATTATTATAAAAATATATTTATTTAAAGTTTTAATAAAATAAATAAACCAATAGACTAAAATAGCTAATAATAAAGTATATTAACTAATTAAGTAAGGACATTATTAATATATTAATATATATAAGTGTAACTGAAATGTATTAAAGTGTATGTGTTACAAATGGAAACATAAAAAAAAAAAAATAATAATAATAATAATAATAATAATAGTAATAATAATAATAATCTCCATCATCCTCGTTGTGACGTGAGGTCGCGAGCTTCCTGAACCTGTCCATCTTTGACGTCATCTGCGTGTTTGTTGTTGTATAATTGTTTATTTATATTTAAACTGGCTCCATAGTGATAGTTTAAATTAAAACACTGCTTGTTCGCCGATAAACATCGTCTCGATTATCAGCACTCTACAACTTCTGACACAACTGAACTCTACAACTTCTGACACAACTGAACTCTACAACTTCTGACACAACTGAACTCTACATCTTCCGAAGACACGATGGCTGTAAGAGGATTTCTACCGGACCTGAAGAGCTGGACTGTAGGTGAGATCGCTCGTGCTGCGGGTCTCGTCGCTTTCTCTGCCGGTGCGGGTTACTGCATTTACCGCAGCCTACGGAGAGAAAGAGCTCCTCCGGACCGCACTCAGCCTTCTCACGGTAGGAGGAGCTTTATCCTACCATGTGACTTTAATGTTTCACTGGTTTTACAATAAATCCTGTTGATGTTACAGTGTTACAGTCTAATGTTATGTAGCTCACAAGCGACCTCGTCTATGTAGACAATTAGCCTCATGCTAGTTATCGTGCTAGCGAACTTGGCTACTTGTTTAAATTACACTATAAAATGCTTACAATTGGCTCAACAAGTTATTTTATTTCCATTATGAATTATTTTATGTATTTCATATCATATCTACTTGTCTGTTTTCTGTAGTTATTACACAATTTATTGGTAAATATAATCGTTAGCCTAATGTTAGCTAACCTGCTAGCGACCTTAGCGGTCAGTTTAAATTACATACTAAAATCCTGAAAGGAGTTGATGAACGTAGCTCACGAGACTTTAGTTTATTTCCACAATATAATATTCAAGCCCATTAAAAAGTGACTTTTCACAACCCTGACTACTGGATTTACACTAAATCCTACTTGGACTAGTGATTAGTCAGATCTAAAGGGCTTGGTTGTCTACCTAGAGAACTTCACTAATCATTTCATTTACACATCATAGTGAGTATAAAGGTAGTTAGTTTGCTGAACTCAGATTTAACAATTCAGGATGATTTTTTAACAGATTTGTGTGGTGGACAGGGGCAGGAGGTTTTAGAGGGTTTTATCATTTCACATCAAATGTACAGTGAATTTAAACAAGCTGACTACAAATGTTACAATTTGGCTGTTTCTTCATAAACTAATTATTAATACAATTCACAGGGTTTTTAACGTTTAAGCATTAATAGGAAACTTTGATATTGTGTAGTTAAGTTGTAATTCTCATTCACATAAAACTCAATGCAGAGCCTGTGGACGTGCTGAGGGAATCATTGGATACTCCCTCTCTCCTCCAGGTATGTATCAGGTCAATAGTAACATTTTAACACTGTTTGAAACGTGTAGGCCACGTTTGTCTAAGTGTGTGTGTGTGTGTGTGTGTGTGTGCGTCAAGGTCGTTGAGCCAATTCTGCAACTGCCGCCCACCGAACCTCAAGACGAACCTTCAGCCGTCATTCTGGTAAACAAATCTTTCATTTATTTGCTAAAGCAGATCACTGGATTTTACCAGGTTGCATTTTCTGTAAAGGATGTTAGTATGAATCTGCTATGATAAGCAGCTCTTATGATCTTCGTGCTCTACATATCACAGCCGCTCGATGCTGGTGAACCGAACAGCGCTTGCTGCGATGTTCAGTTCGTGTCTGCAGATTCCTCATCCTCCCAGTCTGAGGTATTCTACAGTTCTGCAGCTGAGATACAAACACACAAACACCCTTCGCTACAAGTTTTAATGTCTAGTTTTGTTTCACTATTTCTAGCCAGTGGACATCAGGAGAGTCATCCCCGGAATGATAAGGGGTCCAGAGAGTCGGCTCTGCGGGCTCGAAACCGTAGAGACGCACCACTCGATTCACAAAGTAAACTTTTCCTTTATGGAATGAAGAATATTGAACAAATTAATATTTAGTAATAAAAATTTTTGATTTGACATGATTTTTAGAAGAGCACATTTGTGGTCATAGATCATGAATTTGGTCTAATTGACATTTGCAGGGATTCCCTTATTATACCAGATACGAGGAGAGTTTCCCTGTCATTCAGCTAAGTGATTATTCATTGTGGCATCAAAAAATGTTATTAATTGCAGTGACTAAATTGAGTTTGTGTGTTTTAAGGTTGTTGAGCCACATCTTCATTTGCTGCCCAACGAACAACAAGAAGACCCATCAGCTGTTCTTCTGGTAACCAAAGCTTTCGTTTATTTACTAAACCCAATCACTGGATTTTACAAGGTTCTTTTTACTGAACAGAATATCAGTATGAACCTGCTATGATCAGAAGCACTTATGATCTTCCTGCTCTAATTTTCACAGCCACTCGATGCTGGTGAGCTGATCAGCGCTTGCCGAAACATTCAGTTCCTCTCTGCAGACACCTCCATCTCCCAGTCTGAGGTATTCTACAGTGTAGCAGCTATGATACAAACACACAAACACTCTTCTTTACAAGTTCTAATGTTTAGTTTTGTTTCTCTATCTCTAGTCAGTGAACATCAGGACATACCTCTTGTGGATGATAAGGGGCCCAGAGTGTCGTCTTTGCTGGTTTACAACCACAAAGACACAATCCATCAATCACATGGTAATCGCAGACCTAAGTACTCTGATGAAGAGAATTGACCTTGATGCATTTTAGATACGCACCTTTGTGAAATAGATCTTGAGTTTCGGCTGTTTGTCATTTGCAGGGATTCCCTTATCATACCACCACAGAGGATTGTTTCACTGGCATACAGGTAAGGGCTTATTTGTTGTGGCATCACAAAACTTTTGTTAATTGCAGTGATTAATTGTGTTCATTTTAAATTGTTCTCTTCAGGTTGAATCTGGGAGGGTTACAGAATTTATTTCCTGTAACCGAGTGGAGACCGACATCATCGTGCCAGGTTTTTATTATGTGGTAAGTTTATTGCACTTTCATAAAATGTGTATTGTTGTTAGTAACTTTTTGAATTTGTCTGCAGTGTCAATTTTTTTTTATTCAACAGCAAACCATTAAACAGGTGACCTGCACTTACCTGTTTGTGGGTAAAGATGGGCAAATGGACACCTCCACTTGGGAGAAGGAAGAGGTTCCCGTTCCATATGCGGTAATTCCATGTTTCACACCTGATGTGTATCTACATTTGCTGCTATTCACCTGAACGGGAGGCTGTAAAATCTACTGTGCAAGTTTTAACGATTCATTGATTTGGCTTGCAGGAGAGTGACGAGAGCTTTAACCCAGAGGAGATGGAGGTGCCCTTTATTTGGTATGAAACTCTTCACTGTTTAATGGTGTAATGTTGTATTGTGTGTTTAACATACACTAAGTATTTACATGTCCTGTTTCTTAGCTGCCATCTTTCAGACAGAGGGGTTACTGATGTCGGCCTGAAGCTGCCCGCTCTCCGTGAGGCGTTCGCTGTGAGTAAAACCTTTTTCCGGCTGCTGTTATTGCGCAGGTAAAGTCCACTCGGCTTTAATTTATATTGTGTGCTGTCTCATGTTCAGACCCTGCTTGCCAGCATCCACAACCAGAACTTCCTGTTCCTGGTGGGAAAGAAGATCGTCATGCGTCTGGCAGCGGCTAACATCCAGGTGACTTAAGGATGATGAAAGAGCGATTCGTTTTAGTGACGAAAATACTTTGTTACTCAGCCAATTGAAAACCATAGCCAGTGAGTCACAGACATGTTTTGTTTGTTTTAACAGGACGTGGTTGGGGTGAAGTTGGCCTACGAGGCCTTGATTCGATTCCTGAGGACGCCTTCTCATCAGGATTCGATTGAGGCAGAGATCTCCTCCTGTGTAAGCTAATAATTGCCTGTGTGAAGTGACATGTTTAAATATAGTAGATTTGTATAATATAGTAAACAGGACTCTAATATGTAATGCTAATTTCTTTTTGTAACTCTTCTCCTCTGTGCAGGTCCCCCACTACAACTTCCTGGATGTTTTTTTTGAGCTGATTCTGTTCCGCCATTTCAGAAGTGGCTCAACACTTGAGACAGTAAGTGACTGATCAGGAGATGTATAAATGATGTTGAATGTAAATTCAGAAGATGTAACCTTTAACCCTGATAGGACATGGCATTAATGAAGCTTGTTGTTTTCCTTTCCTAAAGTTTAATGGAGGATTCTTGGAGCGCCTGCTCGAGCTCATCAGCATGTGGGATGTGGACGTGTGGGAGCCTGCAGCAGAGCTGTACTTCACAGTGCTTATCGTAAGTGTTTGAATATCTTCTGATGCCACGATACACAAATTCTCAGGATTGTATCTTAAACTCAGTGACGCTGTGTTGGATGTGTGTGTGTGTGTAATTTGTCAACAGGATCACCTAACACAGCTTGCTGAAGTACTGTTCTCTCAGCCTCTGGAGCTGTACAGTGACCCAGCAGCCTTAGCCACCACGGTTCAGCATCTTCTCAAGAAGCACGTCCAGCAGATGATGGACACTTTGGAGAAGCTCTGAGCAATGTCTTTTGTTTATCGCTTTATATTTTCTTCTTCTGATTCGTTTTATGTTCGTTCTTTTCCCTCACTTCTTTCCCTACATTGCTCAAGCTCTCCACAGGTAAGTATGAATTCATTTTATTTCTATTTTTGATTAAGATTTTAAAAATCACTTTTCTTTCCTATAGGTTTGTACAGTCAACCCCAGGACTGAAGACGGGCTTAACCCTAGGATCCCTCATCCCTTAATAATTATCCCATATTAATCTATCCCTCTATTCCTGTCCCACTCCCCTATTCCTATAGATACTAAATAGGTTAATAGATTTTTTTGTAAATAAACTTATTGTTATATAGTGCTTATATTATTTAATAAATGTTTACATTTGTTTCTATTACAGTCTAATTCGGATTATTTTCTTTCATCACATGATATACATATATAATTTTCCTTTTAAAAGCACAACACAAAATGAATGTTTCATTCATCTAAAGATCATTTTTAAAAACAAATTCAGAACCTTTAAATGATTTACTAAAACGTGAGAAATGACAAATAACAAAATTCAGATATTTATACTCTTGGATCATTTGTGTGATGGCCCCAAACTGTGGAACAATATTTAACGTTTAAAGAATTGCATAATTGTAAATTATTTATTAATTTATATATTAATTATATAAATTATACAGTGTCATAGGAAGTCTTTCTCTGTTGGCTTCCTCTGCTGTGTTCTCTACAGCCATGGTAATTAAATGTGCTTCTCTCTCTCTCTCTCTCTCTCTCTCTCTCTCTCTCTTTCTCTTTCCCATTTCCTCGTTTTTCAGCAGAAAATATATTTTACAGATAATTTCCTGTTTTTAAATGTTTGACATTGATTTTCACAGATTTAGTTGATAGTGGAGCTGCCCCTGCTGACACCCCAACTGCCTGACACCCCAACTGCGTGAAATCCCAGCTGCCTGACACCCCAACTGCGTGAAACCCCAGCTGGCTGACACCCCAACTGCCTGACACCCCACCTGCGTGAAACCCCAACTGCCTGAAACCCCAGCTGCGTGACACCCCAGCTGCATGACACCCCAGCTGCGTGACACCCCAGCTGCCTGACACCCCAGCTGCTTGACACCCCAGCTGCTTGACACCCCAGCTGCCTGACACCCCAACTGCCTGACACCCCAACTGCCTGACACCCCAGCTGACTAACACCCCAGCTGCCTGACACCCCAGCTGCGTGACACCCCAAATTCCTGACACCCCAACTGCCTAACACCCCAGCTGCATGACACCCCAGCTGCGTGACACCCCAAATTCCTGACACCCCAGCTGCCTGACACCCCAGCTGCCTGACACCCCATCTTCCTGGCCTGCCCTTTAGATACACCTCTACTGTGTAATTTGAGTAATACTTTATTATCTGTGTAATAAGAAGGAGTCTTCATTGTACATTGCAGTACAAACCCTGAATAAATACATCCAGGGACAACAATCAATTGCGTATTATGTGTCATTATGTGTTAACAGTTTGTAAAACTGTTACTCAGATCAATAAAGAAGAAATATTTGTGACATGTAATCTTGGAAAAAGTATTATTCATAGGTAAATATTATATTATTATGAATATAATCTAATATAAGATATAGTTTTTCTAAACTTTCAGGATCCTAGAGATCTCTTGTATGATGACTCCAGTATGTAAAAACACTGATCACTTCTCTGTCCTTGCAGGCTGCTTTAATCAACCCATTCATAGATGTCCATAATTTTCTGTCCTTTTGAGTAATGAATTAGTTATGGGATTAGTTTCCATTGATATACTGATGGTACCCAGTTATATATCTTTTCAAAACCAGATGAAATATCTAAATTGTATAAATCAACTGAGTCCATTAAAGAGATAAAAGACTCGATGAGCTGTAATTTTCTATTGTTAAATACTGGTAAGACAGAACTACTACTTATTGGCCCAAAAACCAGTACACAGAAGCTCTCACAATTCAACTTGTCTTTTGAAAATCATATCGGCCATATTACAAAAACAGCCTTCTTCCACCTTAGAAATATTGCCAAGCTAAGAAACATCCTATCTGTATCTGATGCTGAGAAGCTAGTTCATGCATTCATGACCTCCAGACTGGACTATTGTAATGCGTTACTATGTAGTTGTCCTGCATCTTCAATAAATAGGCTACAGTTAGTCCACAATGCAGCTGCTAGAGTTCTTACCAGGACAAGAAAATATGATCATATAACCCCAATTTTATCATCTCTACACTGGCTATTTGTTAAGTTTAGAATTAATTACAAACTGCTGCTACTTACTTACAATGCTCTAAATGGTTTATCTCCCATGTATCTAACTAGTCTTTTAACATGTTACAATCCTTCATGGTCTCTGAGATCACAAAACTCAGGACTTCTGGTAGTTCCCAGAATATCAAAATCTACTAAAGGCGTAGAGCGTTTTCTCTCAAGGTTTCTTCCTTTACCATCCAAGGGGTTTTTTCCTTGCCACAGTCGCTTCAGTCACCTCAGACTTGCTCATTATGGATACAACACATTCAAATATATCTAAAATTAATCCTGAATTTTTCTATAATAGTCATCTTTATATTCAAATTTTGTTTTATGTTTTAAGTTCTGTAAAGCTGATTTGAGACCATTTCAATTGTTAAAAGCGCTATACAAATAAACTTGCCCTTGAATTTGAATTTATTTTACCATAGCTTGTTAGCTTGAATAACTTGTTCTCTTTTCATAGACAATTATGTACACTTTCTCTTATCTCATTTTAGGGCTACACACTGCATAAAGGAGACTCTCAAATGAAGCTAGATTTATCCCTGTATAAGTGTCTGTTAGATAGATTTTAACAGTACAAGTCTGATTAATAACCACAAAGAAATAAAAGGTGACATTCTTCACTTTTGCTTCGTTCTTTATTTACTGTTTTTGCAGGTCGAAGCTGCTCGATAAAACAACAGCAAAATGATTTTGAAATTAACAATTCAAATACCTTCAGGGGACGTTGTATTATAAAAAGCTGCTGCTCTTTTCTTCTGTCATTTTCTTGTAACCTTCTCGATTCTCTCACATGCTAAAGTAATTAAATAAGTAGCTATGTATAATGTAGTTCATTTTCTTCAGCAAACCACTGCTCATTCAAATTAAAACAGAATACTGAGTGGACTTTATATTTCAGAACTGTGACTTTATATCTCAGAATTGTTCAGTTCAAGTTCAATTCAATTCAATTCAAGTTTATTTGTACAGTATAGCGCTTTTTACAATGGACATTGTCTCAAAGCAGCTTTTCAGAACATAAACATAGAACAGAAGATAAACATAAGGAGTAGTATAAAGAATGAATATAATAAAAATTCAAAATATATATAGTTCACAGTATATGTATGTATGTATGTATGTATGTATGTATGTATGTATGTATGTATGTATGTATGTATGTATGTATGTATACACATATGTATGTATATGTATTTATCCCCAATGAGCAAGTCTGAGGTGACTCAAGCAGCAGTGGCAAGGAAAAACTCCCTTAGATTGGTAAAGGAAGAAACCTTGAGAGGAACCAAACTCAAAGGGATTCCCATCCTCATCTGGGTGACACTAGATTGTGTGATTACAAATATACAGTCAGACAAGTGTTGTATTGGTGTAGGGATCACATGGAGTTCAGATCTCCTCTTAGTATCACAGAGTCCAACTGGAGCTGGTAGATCTGTAGATGTCTCAGGATTCTCACAGAGTCGGCCTCATCTCAGTGGAGGTCCAAAAACTTCATCGCACGGAAGACGATCGGAGCTGGTACAATGTCTGGGTGTCTCGGCATGGGTAGAAAAAGAGAAGAGCAGTGCAGAGGGATTAACATATCTGCTGTTCATAAAAATGTGCAAGTCTAGTGTAATAGTGCACAATATAATAGGATGTGTTATGTGCACGCCTGACTAAAGAGATGAGGCAACAAGATGAAGAACAATTAAATATATGGCGCATTTCTAAGCAAAAAATGTCGCAATTCTGAGAAATAAAGTCGCAATTCATAAAGTCACAATTCTCAGATATAAAGTCGCAATTCTTAGATATAAAGTCACAATTCTCAGATATAAAGTCGCAATTCTTAGATATAAAGTCACAATTCTCAGATATAAAGTCGCAATTCATAGATATAAAGTCGCAATTCATAGATATAAAGTCGCAATTCTTAGATATAAAGTCACAATGCTTAGATATAAAGTCACAATTCTCAGATATAAAGTCACAATGCTTAGATATAAAGTCACAATTCTTAGATATAAAGTCACAATTCTTAGATATAAAGTCACAATGCTTAGATATAAAGTCGCAATTCATAGATATAAAGTCGCAATTCTTAGATATAAAGTCACAATTCTTAGATATAAAGTCGTTAAGTTTAAAACTTAATTAAATGCTTGAGAATGATGAGCCTTAAATCCACTAGAGGGCAGCACCTGACTGTCATGGATGTTCAGTTAAACTACCACACTTCCTCTGTAGTGATGTAAATTTGACAGTAAAGGCAAGTTCTTTGCTACCTCCATATACTCCATATTTCTAGGAAATATTTGTTTCTCTTAGGGTTTCTTTGGATTGTTTAGGGTTCAAAGCTTCTTCTTCTTAGAGCTTTCTCTGAAAAGTAATCCTGTTGTAGAGATCTACCTGGAGCTCCCATATTATCTGCAAACATGATTCTGTTTAATCAGTTCATTTTGCTCTCCAATCAGGACTCCTGTCATGTATACCTCCTATGTGGCTAGAATGAAAGTCTGAAGATTGAAGGATTCTTCTGAGACTGAGAAGGAGTTTAGGATGTAGGTGAAGCAAATATTATATCTACAGTACTATAATCTAACAAATAACTCGGGTGTAAGATGACTTGATGTGGTCTTAAACCAGCATAGTTCCACAGATAACATTATTTTTTATAAACATATCAGGATTTGTTCATTGTTCGCTCAAAATTGAACGCTCCCATTGTTTAAATCCAATTGTTATGCAAATCACTGAGCATGAAGTAAATATCTAAATGAACATCTTATTAGTGTAGAATTGCCAGTGTTTTATATCTCTGTTATTGACTCCTGAGGACACTAATACTTCAACATGTGTCCTTTATCGCTTATGTACATATAAGCACGTATGCAACTTACAGCAATCAGCAATAAATTTGAAGCCGCCTGCCTATTTTTGAGTAGGTCTCCTTTTCCTGCCAAAAGAGCTTTGATCCATCAAAGCCTGTATTCCATAAGACCTCTACAGGTATGCTGTGGTATCTAGAGCCAAAATGTTAGGAGAAGATCCTTTAAGACCTGTAAAATGCAAGGTGAATCCTCCATGGATCGGACTTGTTTGTTCAGCACGTCCCATTGCTGCTTGATCAGGTTGAGATCTGTGGGAGTCAACACATCAAACTCTTCATTTGTCAAAGTCACTCAGATCCTCACTCCTGCCCATTTTCCTACTTACAACACATCAGCTTTAAGGACTGATTGTTACTTGCTGCCTAATGCATTTCACCCCTTGACAGGTGCCACAATAATGAGATAATCAATTTTATTTTTTTCACCAGTCAGTGGTTTTGATGTTATGGCTGACCGGTGTATACTGACCTATTTTAATATTATAAAGAAATGAAATCATATTGCCTTTAGAATATTTGACACAAATGGTCTTACTGAAAGCAGGTTTAATACTTAAGAGCTATAAACTGCACTTTAGAATACAAGATGATTTATTCAGGTTTGATAAGTTCTCAAAGTGATAAGCGGCCAGTCACTTTACATAACGCAGTTTTACCAAATAATTCATTGCATATTATCACAACTAATAATGTATGTATTGAGTCATATTCACACAAGACACCACCAATAATTAACCAAAACAAGTACTGATTAATAGAGTCTTATTTATAATGAATAGAGTGTAAAGCTTTACTGTTCTACAGTACACATCTTAAGACACAATGCTTGTGTTCCTGATACATAAATGATGCAGTAAATCAGTAACTGACTATTTTGGTCTATAAATCAGTAAATTGGACTATATTGTACCGTGCATACACTCTGATGCAACACATTTGATGCAACATATTAATATAGATACACAGGGCAGTGCAACAACATGAGCATCATGATGATTAACTAGGGGACATGTTGCAAAAGCTAAAATACTATACAGTGAGTTTAAAGAATATACAGTAAAAGGACAATGAACTGCAATTGTTAGCACTTTTGCTAAATTACTGAAGGCTTTAAATATTTTTGAGGAGTAAGGCATGTTTATAAAATGATGAATGACAAAATATCATCAGTAACTGCTTGGTTGTGGTGGGTCCAGAGCTTATCCCAGGCTCACAAGATGGGAATACAGCCTGGATGAGATTCAGGAAAACATCTACACTTACTTACACACCTAGGGGCAATTCACTTGCCAGCATTTTTGGGAGGTTGGAGGAACTGCGGGGAAACCCACAAAGTCAAAGGGAAAGCGAGCAAAACTTCACACTGGCAATAACCCGAGCTCAGGAATGAACTGTGAAGCCTCGAGGTGGCTAGATAGTTGTGGATGGTATCTTGTGTTTACCCTAAAGATGGCTCTGTATGGTATCACAAGGATTACACCTTAAGGATGGCTCTGGATGGTATCACAAGGATTACACCGTAAGGATGGCTCTAAATGGTATCACAAGGATTACACCTTAAGGATGGCTCTGGATGGTATCACAAGGATTACACCTTAAGGATGGCTCTGTCTGGTACCACAAGGATTACACCGTAATGATGGCTCTGGATGGTATCACAAGGATTACACCTTAAGGATGGCTCTGTCTGGTATCACAAGGATTACACCGTAAGGATGGCTCTGTCTGGTATCACAAGGATTACACCGTAAGGATGGCTCTGGATGGTATCACAAGGATTACACCTTAAGGATGGCTCTGTCTGGTATCACAAGGATTACACCGTAAGGATGGCTCTGTCTGGTATCACAAGGATTACACCGTAAGGATGGCTCTGGATGGTATCACAAGGATTACACCTTAAGGATGGCTCTGTCTGGTATCACAAGGATTACATCGTAAGGATGGCTCTGGATGGTATCACAAGGATTACACCGTAAGGATGGCTCTGGATGGTATCACAAGGATTACACCTTAAGGATGGCTCTGTCTGGTATCACAAGGATTACACCGTAAGGATGGCTCTGGATGGTATCACAAGGATTACACCTTAAGGATGGGTCTGTCTGGTATCACAAGGATTACACCGTAAGGATGGCTCTGGATGGTATCACAAGGATTACACCTTAAGGATGGCTCTGTCTGGTATCACAAGGATTACACCTTAAGGATGGCTCTGGATGGTATCATACAATTGGCAAAAGATTGCACTTCACCTCAAGTCTCATTTATCATTCAAATAATACCTTCACTTGGATACTATAGACCTACAACTAAAAACAATAGTGAAATCTAATATGAAATCAATACTAAAGATCCTAAAGAAGACAATAAGCACTGTTTTGATGTTACAGCATAGAGTGGATGAGTAATGACTCATATTCTCACTCTCTGATGTCTCCCAAGAAGAGATCTATTTAGATCTAAATCTAAATACAGATGCATATTTGTGATCCTGACTGCAATAGAGTAGGTTTTTATAATGACACAAAAATCTGGATTGTATACCCCATGAGATAAAGTAAGTCTGGTTGAGTAAGTCTGGTTAAGGTAATTCCAAGATATATGTTAATCTCTTTGTGTCCTGGATCGTTGTAATCATTAGATCTTTTCTCTGTGTTGCAACCCAGAGGATGGAATGAATTTCCTTTATCCAGTTTGCAAACAGTGGGTACGGTAGCTCAGCGTATTTGCCTCCTACCTTTAGGGTTGGGGAATCGATTTCTGCCTCTACTTTGTGTGTGTGGAGTTTGCAAGTTTTCATTGTGTTCTTGGTATTCTGTGTTTCTCCCCCAGTCCAAAGACATGTGGTGTATCCTGACTGGCATCTCTAAACTGTCTGCAGTGTGTGAGTGTGTGTACAATTGTGCCCTATGATGCGTTGGTACCCTGTCCTGGGTGTCCTTTGCCTCATGCCTGGAGTAATCGGAGTAGGCTCCAAGCTCTCTGTGTCCCTGTGTCAAATAAATGGTACAGAAGAAACGCGAGCATTATATTTACTCTAAAAACTCTAACACTGTATTGAAATTTTCTCGTAAATTCTAGCTTAATGCTATTTTTATTTGTTATGTTTTCAGTTTTCATTAATAAAATGAACAGAGACAAAAGAAGTATTCATTTTGTATTATATTTGCTTTATCCTGCTCTGGAGTCTGTCCTGGCAACACTGGGTGTGAAGCATGATCACACTCCTGGATGCGATGTCAGTTCATGATAGGACACCATTCACACCCAGGCAAAGTTTAGTACAGGCGACGCTGATCCATCTATCTGTGTGGTTTTGAGAAGAGGAAATCCACAGGAACGCAGGGAAAGAGAACATGTGTAACTCTACTCAGACAGTAACCTGAGCTCGGGATTGAACCGTGGACCCTGGAGCTGTGTTGTGGCAGTGTGTTGTTGTAACGTCTGCCAGGATTAACTGTAAAACATCAATACGCTATATATATTCTGTCTAGATAAGATTAGATAACTTTATTTTCTAACCTTTCTCAGTTCATAAAACATTTAATAATAAACATTTCTCAATTCAAACCTGTTGTCTTTATTTCTTGGTTATCCTCACAGTTCTTCTGGTGAGTTTGGCACACAGTCAGGGTTCCAGTTCATCCCAAAGGTGTTCAGTGGGGCTGAGGTCAGGGCTCTGTGCCCACATACCTTTGGCTAAATAGTGTGTTTATTTGAGTAAGTGATATATCTGATATAATTTACCTTTCGTTAATTTAACTGAGGGGGGCACGGTGGCTTAATGGTTAGCACGTTCGAGTCACACCTCCAGGTTTGGGGGTTCGATTCCCGCCTCCGCCTTGTGTGTGTGGAGTTTGCATGTTCTCCCTGTGCCTCGGGGATTTCCTCTGGGTACTCCGGTTTCCTCCCCCGGTCCAAAGACATGCATGGTAGGTTGATTGGCATCCCTGGAAAAATTGTCCGTAGTGTGTGATTGTGTGAGTGAATGAGTGTGTGTGTGTGCCCTGTGATGGGTTGGCACTCCGTCCAGGGTGTATCCTGCCTTGATGCCCGAAGACGCCTGAGATAGGCACAGGCTCCCCGTGACCCGAGGTAGTTCGGATAAGCGGTAGAAAATGAATGAATGAATGAATGAATGAATGATAATTTAACTGAATTATTTTGTGCAGAAGATCTTCCCCATGGGAACATCGCCAAGCTAGGAGGTCAATGATCAGATCACACACACATTTGCTGATGAATATGCATCCTGATATTGTCATGAGGCACTGCAGGATATCTCAACTTTATACTCAGTTGCATGATATTACAGAAATCCAGTATCTATATTTTAGTCTTATTAGCAAAAAGCAACTTTTCTTCATTTTACCCATGTGCAATGCTTTAGGGGTCAAACTTCACTTTTATTTTTCAGTAACGCTTCCTGATCACGGTGTGAACAAGAACAATGAACGTAACCCAAAATGTACATACATCAAATTATTTTTAAATACATTATACTATACAAGTAAACACTCACCTTTCACTGTACACTTGGCATGTGGCATGGTGTTACCAGACAATGATTTGAAAATGTTGAACTCTTGGGATTTTTACACGTAAAGAGTTTACACAGAATAATGGAAAAACCAAAAGGTATCATGTGTTTGGAAGGTCTGCAGACTGAACCAGCTTGTTGATGAGACAGAGCAGAGAATGACCAAACTGCTCTGCACTAACAGTAAGTCTAAAGTAACTGAAATGTGGTGAACAGAAAAACATCTCAGAACATGAGCACAAATTCACAGAACCTGGAAAGATAAAAACTGAAAAAGACCTATTGATTATTCTCTAAACTTCTAACTGTCTTCAACAGTCTGAGTGAGCCAGTGCTCACAATAGTCTCAGATTCCTGGTCTTGACTGAGAGGAGTGAAACCTTGTCTTTTTACTGGTGTTGTGGCTCATCCAATGCCCAATACTTTGTGCATGCTACTCACAACAGTTGTAAGAAATCATTAAATGAGTTTCTATAGACTTCTTAGCACACTGAAACAGATCCTCTGACCTCCTGTAAAAGAGACCAGAGACTAGAGACTGTTGTGTGTGAAAATCCAAAGAGATCAGCAGTTTGTGAAATACTTAAACAAGCACAACCAGTCACAAGACACAAAGATCATGTTTCTTTCTTCATTCCAATGTTTGATGTAAACATTACCTGAAGCTATTGAATTAAAGTTGCCTGTATCTGCTTGGTTTTATGCATTGCACTGGTGCTACGTGATTGGCTGATTGGATAACAACACAAATGAGCAGATGTAGAGGTGTTCCTATTAAAAGTGGACGTTGGACAGACGTTTTTTTCTAGATCTCAAGCACATTTTTCATTTGTTTATTGTTCCAAGGCAACATGAATTCAAATTATAACACACCACTGTTGAATTCTCAAATCTTCATGGTCAGAAGGTGACAGTAGTTCTGGCTGTAATTCAAATGATTTTTTTCACACTTGTATGGCAGAATCTCCACATAAAATCAAGTGAAAAATATTTCCTGGTTGATGTGATGACGTTACCTGTGAGAAGACTTTCTTAATATTAATTTAAGGCATTTCCAGTGTTAATTTCATTACAAAGGCAGAGGGCAGTGGTGGCTCAAGTGGTTAATGCATTGGATTGTTAATTAAAGGATAAGGGTTCAAGCCCCAGCACTGCCGAGCTGCTACCTTTGGGCCCTTGAGCAAGGCTCTTAACCCTCTCTGCTCCAGACCCTGAGCTCTGACCCTAATCTCCAAAATTGGGATATGTGAAGAAAGAACTTCAATATGCTGCAATGTGCTGTGCTTGTATATGTGACAAGCAAATCCTTTTGTTTGATTCTTTTTTATAACAATCAGTATGTTTTCTACCCTGTGAGTGTCCCCAATACAGAGGACTTGGATAAAGAGGGCTTTTTCTCTTTTCTTCATTTTTTTTATCTTTAGGAAGCTGTTAAGAAAAAGACATTATAGCTGCTGTAATATAAATGGACACAGAAAATAACTTGTGTTATGGACATTCAGATGTTCAACAATATTAAATAGAGCTGTAAATGGTGAAAAGCTTGGCATTACTCATTAATAAATAAATAACTGTCATTCGGCTAATTGCTGTGGTATAAAAGAAATAAAGCACTTCTGGAGGTGGTGTTATTACAGTAACTCTGCTCTGTGTTGCGCTGTATCACACCACCCTGTCTTGGATTACTTACCAAAAACAACACATCAAGAAGTGTTTTATTCATCTTATACCACAGCAATTTTCCAACAATTACATAAATCATTTATCTTTACTATGGGGGGCACGATGGCTTAGTGGTTAGCACGTTCGCCTCACACCTCCAGGGTTGGGGATTCGATTCCCGCCTCCGCCTTGTGTGTGTGGAGTTTGCATGTTCTCCCCGAGCCTCGAGGGTTTCCTCCAGGTGCTCCGGTTTCCTCCCCGGGCCAAAGACATGCATGGTAGGTTGATTGGCATCTCTGGAAAAATTGTCCGTAGTGTGTGATTGCGTGAGTGTGTGTGCCCTGCGATGGGTTGGCACGCCGTCCAGGGTGTATCCTGCCTTGATGCCCAATGACGCCTGAGATAGGCACAGGCTCCCCGTGACCCGAGGTAGTTCGGATAAAGCGGTAGAAAATGAATGAATGAATTTATCTTTACTAAAAACAGAGGATGAGTAAATAAAAAAAAAATAAGTGGGACAGTTCACTCACATTGAAGACCATTAGGATGATTTTTGGATTCAAAATAGATTTGAAGATTACATTTTATACATCTGACAGTTTGTGGGTCAGATTAAAAAAACCTGTGCAAAGTAACTCTCTCTGGTTTTATACACAATCTTCAAGGAGAATGAAGTGTTTATCAAGAACATTTAAATTTCGGGGCTACAAAGTTGTTAATTTAAAATCTGTGAGAAATCTAAAAAAAAAAGTCACTTTGGCCTCAGACTTAAAGAGTAACCTCTAGGAATAGTGCCTGCGGCTGTGCGGCTGTGTGAGTCACACTCGCTTGGGCTGCATGGTTCCTTGTGGTTGGCACCAGTTGGTGTCTGCAGACAGACGTTGATTTTCAGGCAGAGGAGCAGCTGGTACAGGCGCTGAGGCGTCAGTGTGGCCTGAGAGTCAGTTATGATAGAAAGTCTTGCTACAGATAAAGACCTTAAGGCATGTCATTCTCATTCAAAAAAATCCCAACTTTTCAAAGTATCAAGTTAAGCGTGGCCCTTACAGAAAAGTTACTTGAATCACATGCATTTTCAAAATTGATTGAGTGAACGAGTCGTCACGAGTCAAGTCACTCATTTATATGTGAATTATATACACACTTTATTTTTTTACATACATTTATACAGATTTATTTACTTTCACATGATAAATTCATTCATTCATCACTCATTTGTGAATGAGTGAATGACTCTTATCTACTGCTTATCCGAACTACCTCGGGTCACGGGGAGCCTGTGCCTATCTCAGGCGTCATCGGGCATCAAGGCAGGATACACCCTGGACGGCGTGCCAACCCATCGCAGGGCACACACACACACACTACAGACAATTTTCCAGAGATGCCAATCAACCTACCATTCATGTCTTTAGACCGGAGGAGGAAACCGGAGTACCCGGAGAAAACCCCCGAGGCACGGGGAGAACATGCAAACTCCACACACACAAGGCGGAGGCGGGAATCGAACCCCCAACCCTGGAGGTGTGAGGCGAACGTGCTAACCACTAAGCCACCGTGACCCCCTGTGTGTGTTCCATAAAAGAATAATCATTCATAGTCAATCAATTTTGTGTTCAAGTTCTGAATCAATCAATATGTCAGAGACAGAACACCTCTTACACAAACATTATGAAAGCTGATTATGGAAATACTGGAAGAAACCTGTTAATATGATGTCAATCACACATTGTAGCCTGTTAAATGGCATAGGTGTAACAGTTACAAAAATAGCTCTGTAAAGCCTTAATTCTATTTCCTGTATCAGAGTAAGATATCAGTGGTAAAGTATTTGATAACGTCAGTATTACAGAAAGGAGGGGTTAAATTCTAAGATGGGATTACTGTCTGGTGGAGTTGTGTATGTTCTTGCTGTGGGTTTCTTCCCATCTGCTAAAAATATGGCAGCAAGTTGAATTTTATTTACAAATTGTCCCTAGGTGTGTGTGTGTGTGTGTGTGTGTATGTGTGTGTGTGTGATTGGTGGTTGTATTTTCCCCTCACACAGTGTTCTCAGGAAAAGCTCTGGTCTATAAGAAGAATAAGATATATGCTAGTTCTAAAGATTAAAGTATTGTTTGATCAAGTTTTTTCTACTTAGCATGTACATACATATACATACATACATTATGAGTACTGTTCATCAAAAATATGAAAGTGACATAAGTTTCCATTTGCTTTTATGCAGTGATTTTCAGAATACAACACACTAAAAATAAAAATAAAGGTTTTGGTTTTCTAAAGAAATTTTATTTGGACCATTTTCTGTTAGGAAAAAGCCTTTAACACTTGACTGTTCCGATGAAGAGTAGAGATTTAATAATGGAATTCCTGGATTTTAAGCTACCAGGCCTCCAATTGCTTGCATGCGTTTGTTCATACAACATGACAGACACACAACGTGTGTCGGATTTCCTCAATGACACATGCTAGCCTGCTGAGTGAGCCTGTATTTCTCATCCACAAACCACCAGCTATCTAATGAAATGCAAACCAAAACATAAAGCTATGGTGAATTGAAATTGTAGGCAATTAGCCCATGCGTTACTGTCCATTACGCAGCCCCCTGCTGCTCTGAAGCCCCCGATGTATATGGTGATGATTCAGTTCAGTTGCTGGCCCTTTTGTGGAAGCTACGCTGCAGCTGTTGAGGCTTTCATCACAGCCTCTGTGTTTTTACTGAAAAAGGTCACACTCGTCATTTCCGAGTCGGCTCCTCTTACCCTGTGCAGCATGCCATGGAGCCCTTAAGGCCCTGGGCCGCCTCCCTGACTGCTGGATGGACTTAAGTTTGTGCGTGTGGCTTTGGATCCACTGTTAAATCATGGGGTGACCAGCTGTGCCCAGAGAAACAGAGTGAAAGGGAGAGGCACGCCTGCCTCAGTGATGCGTATACTATAAATATAAGTTAGTTAAAGAAGTGACAGCTGTGCACTCCTCAACTCTCTGCTTGCACGAGGTCACAACACAAGGCAGATATGCTCTACACTACTCTGACTACAGTAATGTCACATATATGTTCACTTGAAGCTTGACGGAAAATGAAATCTATTTTTGTGTATTTTCATGGTGAGATACAAAATTCTAATGCTGTGCAATTGTCAGAAGAAGGTCAAGGGTTCGAATCCCAGGTCCACCAAGCTGCCAGTGCTGGGGCCTTATCAAGGCCCTTAACCCTCAATTGCTCAGTTGTATAAAATGAAATAAAAATGCAAGTCGCTCTGGATAAGTAAGTTTATGGCATTTAAGTGTCTGCTAAATGCCATAAATGTAAATGTAGAAATCTGCTCACACAGACAGAAATAATATAATATATATATTATATAACATAGTATTAGTTTCGCATGTTGGTTGTTGCTATGTTAAGTTCCACCAAGTTTACTAGGTCATTTAGTGAATTTAAAATGCCCTCGGTGTGGATTTGTGCGTGATAGTACTCCTGCGTCATGCCCCGTGATCCACCGCACCCCTAACCAACATAAAGCAGCAACTAAAAATGAACAAAGTGTGCAATAAAATAACCGAACAAATAAAAAGATTACAATGTTGGTAACACTTTACAATAAATGTTCTTTTTCACTTTAAATAAATAAAAATAAATAAATAAATAAAGATTAAAATACAACCAATGAATTAGTTCACTGATCATGAACTAATAAAGAGCTAACCATTGCTACGCCACGAGTCTTATGAATGCATACATGAATAACAACCACCTTAAGCAATTTTTAATTAGTTTGTTTAAATTTAAAATGCTCCATAGGAAAGAATAAAGAATATAATTCGGTCTTTATGCAAATTTTGAGATAAATTAAGGAAAGTTATTTGTGATATACACTGATCAACCATAACCTGTATAGGTCCTTCTTGAGCTGCCAAAATGGCTCCCGCCCTTTCACAAGCCCTCTGAAGGTGTGCTGTGGTATCTGGCATCAAGACGTTAGCAGCAGATCCTTTAAGTCCTGTAATTTGCGAGGTGGAGCCTCCACGGATCAGGCTTGTTTGTGCAGCACATCCCACAGTTGCTTGATCGAATTAAGATCTGGGAATTTGTAGGCCAAATTAACACCTTGAACTCTTGGTTTAAACCATTCTGAACAATTTTTTGCACAGTGGCAAGTTTTGGCATCTCCATTGACCCGCTTGTGTTGCCAGTTACCGTTATCAAAGATGCTCAAATGCTTAGACTTGCCGATTTTTCCTGCTTCCAACACTTCAATTTGCTGTCTAATATATTCCACCACTGTAATGAAATAATCAATGTTATTCACGTTATATGTTATAGCTGGATTTTTATAAATTTATCAGAATATGATCTAAATGTAATTCATGATGTAGTTCTTCTTTTTTATGAATTTGAATTATCAGTAGTAGAAATTATACATTTACATTTACGCCCTTATTCATAGCGACGTACAACAGTGCTTTTCAATCTCTAATGATGAATACATTAACACTGCTTCACTAGGATACAGACTTATTATAATGTCAACCGAAAACTCTGTTCAGGTTTCTGTTCATTCTGCAGTTATACTGGAATTTTTTAACCTTGATGTATGTAAAGGAGGATGCGTTGTATAGAAATGACTTATGTTTGTTAAGGTAAAATGGAAAAAAGAAAAAAAAAAAAAAGATTTGACAGCATGCCTAGGCTTTGACAGTGTGTGGGTCACTTTCCTGCATGCACTCTTGTTTGCAGCTCTGTGTGTGTGTGTGTGTGTGCACGTCTGTGCATGTTTAGGAGCATCGCTTCTTTTCAAGTGTGACCACCTGTCTTTTGTTGTGAGGTAAATAAATAAATTAATGTGGCCAGGCACCAGCTGTCCCTGGCAGTGCGTTCAGAGGTCAAGGTCTCCCACCGCTGGCCTCACGAGGTGAAGATGTCCAAGTTTTCAACTTCATGTTCCCTTCCAAAGACTTCCCAATGTCCAGGGAATACATGCAAATGGGCCAGCTCTGGTTAAATGGAAATTACATGAGCATTTTTGATCAGTGAGGGCAAAAACACAACTAATTAAGTCAAAACGATGCGAGATAAGGCTTGAATACATAAATAACGTAAGTCTGTGAAAGAATCGTTTTTTTTTTTTTCTTTATATGAACGTCTGTGAAGGCATTCATTCATCGAGGTCATTTTGTACTGTGTGGTAAGAGTAAGGTTGAGTAAGAAATTGAAATGTACTGAAACATTTTCCAAATAATTTGAATATTCATCTCACGCTTTTAGTAATATTACAGTAATATTTTTCCTATTTCAGCCACATACTGTAGCACCTTTAATGTGTTTATTCTTATTACTTCTGCCTTTTTGACAAGTTTTGGTTTCAAATTTTAATTCTAGAGATCACTCGTATAGACCGACTGTAAGAAGTGAATCATATTTACAGTAACTGGAGAACACGACAAGCTGAAAACCTACTTATAATTAACATAAAAATGTATCTATGACTGAGACCAAGTACAAAGATCTCTGCAGAGGACAGTCCTATTTAAACCCCGTCCTTTAACAGAGGATTTAAATAACAACCTGTTGCTCCACACAGCCCTGCTATACTAAACCTGTTTCACATACATCTCTATTATACTTAAAGGTAAACAAAACAGGCCTGAATAGTAGAGTATAGAAACAGCAGACTTTATTCAAACTTCAATCAAATCCTAATGATATTACAAAAGTTAAGTAATAACACTTACAAATAACATCTATGGAAAAATCCATTAGTAACTTTTTCCTTTACTAAAATGGTTTCATTTTATTCTATTCTTAATATCAAAGTACATCAGTACCATTTGATGCTTCCACTAACATTGATGACGATGAGTTGATTATCACTGTAACAAAATCACAAAATTAAAAAATCAAAAAATTCACAACCTCACGTTTCTGAGACAAAAGGGTTTCTGAGCACCTTGAAAACTCTTTAAGTCAACATCATGACATGAGAATGGGGACAAAAACAAGTCAGAATAGCTAAAGGCAAAAAAAGATAAAAAGGTAGTAAGCAATGGTCGTCTTTTATTCTGTTTAAAGTTGATATGGGCCTTTATAATAGCTACAAGTACGCTAGACCTGTTTAGGCAACCTTTTGGGTCATCTTTGAGGTGTAGAAGACCTTCCCAGTGCTCCAACACCCTTATTTACAGTCTAGTGGCAAACCGCTACATAGTCAGGTGCTGCTTTGGGTTGGTCACATCACACTGGTTTCTAGTGAGAACATAGGAACCACAGACAATAATAAGGAGGCTATAACTACTATCTGAAGACATAGGGGTTAGTGGGATAAGTCCTGGGATGCTGAGGGGGATGTTTTTGTGTGTTTGGAAAGTTTGCATGCTCTTTAATGGAGGTGGGGGCGAATGCAGGGCTGTGGGAATCGCATGTCCATGCCACCGGATTTCTTTAGATGTGCAGCCAAAGAATAATTAAGAGCCTGCTTACTGAAAAATGACCACTCAGTTTTCAAATTAGATACGCATTTTCATCTCCCTCGGTCCCCCTGTTTGTTTGTTTGTTAGAATGCAAATGATCCAGGACATTATTTTTACTGAGAAATTACTCATTATGCTTAGTAAGAGGTGTCGGTTTATTGCGTAGCGCATAACGATAGCAAGAGCTTGAAGGTGAAATCCTTTTCACTCCTTCAAAGAAAAACTAAAAGATCCACATGCAGAAAAATCCTTCCAAAATGGAGTAAGTCATAAATCCAGCTGCCTCGACGGTTCAAGTTCAAAATATCGGAACTAATAAGAGTTTCTAGTGTGTAATGAGCAAATCTGAATTGTCGTTCTATAGCAGTGAATATGAGCTCAATGACACACCAACTTATATCAACTGATGTGTCCTGTATTTTTTAAAGAACTAACAAAGCAAATCAACACAAACTTTATTTCTACATGGTTGGGGTGAGGTACTTAAGGATAACAATGATTTTCCAAGCCATTTAATAAGTGTCCTAGCATCTAGTTCTTCACCTTGTCCTTGACCAAACATCCCCTTTAAAGGAATTATCACACTTACATAATGTACAAATTCAACTTACATTGCATATAAAAAAGTAAGTATGAACTGTTTATCTCTGGGCAATTGTGTCCCTGCATATGACAACATCTAGACAAGTAAAAGACGAGGAAGAAAGCAGGACAACTACAACAACAACCTTCCAGCAGCTATACAGCAAACAGATGTTGACAGACGTAAAGTAATTTTCGGATATTTTTCCTTACAGATATGCATTAATGTTATAATCTGAGTTATAATATTATTGATATGTACAGGTATGAGTGCATATACCATACAGCCATATGAATGGCTCTGTTTCATATAGTTAACCAAGTGTCAGTGTATAAAAACTGATGACTGTGGTTCGATTTTTGAACATTTGTACGTACTTAGACAGCTGGATAAATGTTGTAGTGTCACATGGCATGTAATGTCATCGCTTTTAAAATTTGTAAACAGATCTCATGATCTACTCAAACCTTACCAGCGATTACTGCTTCTGTTTCTCCTCCACAGCCATGCAAAAAAAAGCGTGTTTGTTGGTGGGGGAGAAAAAGATCAGCGCTCAATGTGTTGCCTGTATACAGTAGCACTTCAACCCTCAAACAGCTGATGTTATTTATAAACAGAATCCTGGAGAGATCCTCATTGACAATAAGTCCTTGAAAAGAGACTTTGAGCTTTCTCAGTGAGATAAAACACGTTTAAAAAAAACCAAAAAAACCAAAACGTAATTCATATGAAAATGTACTGTTGATCTACATCTAGAAAATAGATTAGGTTAATAATTTTTTGACAGTACATTAAAGTGCAATAGTAACAAGAGAAATAACTTAAACACACGCACATACACACAAATACACAAGTAGTTATGACATAAAATTCTCTATTTAATCTATACAGAATCGAAATAAAGTCCTAGCTCAAGATTGTCACTTTTTCCACAGCACACACACGGGTACACGTCAAAAGCGGCAAATAAAAACCACAAACAAATTCCAACTTGTAACATAACAGAGTTAATCTGTCAATAATAATAATAATAATAATAATAATCATTAAAATCAAACAGATTGTCACCTACATTCACTAGAGCACTAACATCAAAGCATCTGTTTCCTATAAAATATATGTTTCTTATAAAAAAAATTATATTAAATCTAATGGCACTTCTACAAAGTCTATTAAAAATGTTCTCAGTTTAGTAGCATCTTTCATTACTTAAGTCAAACTCAGTAAAATATTTGCACAAGAAAGAAATCAATAAATAACTCTTATGATTATACAGTTTCACAGTCTGAACCTTAGAAGACGATATTCCAGTATTAATGCTTACATACACACTTTTGCTAAAGAAAAGCATATTTGTGCCTTAGGCAATGGCTCGATTTTTCAAATCAAAGCACATCTTAAAGGAGTTATTACTGTTGCTTGCATTAACCATGATTAGGCTCCTGCTGGTCGTATGTGATAGTTAAATATTGTCTCGCTGCTGATCACATGACTGCATGCAAACAGGAAGTCACTTCAAGTATGATGCACCTGTTTCCTATACGCTATACACGGCCTAATATTATAATATTGTATTCTGTTCTTTTAACATTTTGTGATATATCATAACATTTTTTTTTTTTTTTGCTTTCAGTAACAACTTGTGCAGAATGAATAATTACAGGCTGACAATAATGCCCGATGATGAATTTGCTGTTGGATTAATGTGTCTCGACAAGGCACATACTGTGTAGATCAAGTCGATGCATATTACTTCAACATATGAATCTCAGTGGAGTCAGATTCTTACCAAAACACACTTTTCACTTCCATTTCCTTTGTATTAGCTGCATCAGATAGACTGTCTGGAAAAAAGACCTACTGTCCAGCTCTACTTAGTAATATAATCGCACCATTGACTGAAAATGTTCTGTATTAAGATTTGTTTGTTTTCAGTCCACTAATTTCCAGTGTTTCACAGAGAATTTCACTGAAGAGCCTTTTAACATGCACAGAGCTTATAAAAACTTAAACAAATTCAATAAATGCTTTTTAAACAGCTGCCCGACAAATGTGCAATGAAGAAATGGTTTGAGGGTGGAGTCTGGTCAGTGAGACTCACACGTCTGTGCTCACATCCTTACCGACTCTAATGTTTCTGTTGCGTTTTGCAGGAGATATTACACCGAGCAGCTCCGCTGACAGAAACAAACAATGTTACAAACACCATTGGTTGTAAAAGTTCCAGTAGTTTCAGAGCAGAATGTTTCACTCCCTAAATAAATACCTGGGATCATTTTTGTTTTAATTCTAGGACTTGGTGATGTTGTGCTTCTGAATCTGCTACATCTGTTAAAAAGTTACAGCATTACAGGCTTTAAAACATACCAACAAACCGAGGGAAGACTTCGACTTCGAAAGTCATAAGAGTTGAGAGATTTCAGATTGTTGTCAAGAAACAAAAAAAAAAGATAAATAAAATGCATATTTACAATAAATATACAGTTAGAAATAGCAGCCTACAGAATATCAGTGTTGTATGTACAGTCGACAAACAGCGATTACAGATGGCTTATCTACGAAGTTACAGTGAAATGATAAACCGATATACAGCAACTGATTTTACAATCAATCCATTCAGTGTAGCCGAAACAGTACCCATAGGACGTACTAGGACCTAACAACTGTCTATACTTCAGATGTTTACAGTAAACCCTGAACCAACAGAACTAATAAATAATTCTAATCAAGTTTTCTCAGGAAAAAAATGAAACAGTATTACATGGCCTTTTAGTGCCTCTTGTCATTAAAACTAATATATATATATATATATATATATATATATATATATATATATATATATATATATATATATATATATATATATACACATAACTTAACCTGTGAGTGTTAAGCAAAACAACTAACAAAAATGTTAGGTAGAAAGAAAGGATAAAGTTAATTTAAAAAACAAAATAAAGGCTCCGACATTCATGTTCCACCAGAATATTTGTCAAATTGTTAGTGTTTCCA
>NC_083469.1:20067792-20122792 GCF_030014155.1 Tachysurus vachellii
ACTGTCTGCAACTGTATGTGTGACAAATAAATTATTAAACATTGAAATCTTTGAAATATTATTAATTAAAATATTAAACATTGAAATCTTTGATCTCAAAAGCACTGTGATAAAGGCAATTATATCGTATTAACAGGACAATAACCTGATCCGGGATCAGCACTTTGTAGTAAATAAAACTGACCCCATGTGACACCTATCGCAATTCTCTTCTCTTTCATGCTCAGGAATCATAACCATACAACAAGAAGGAAAAGACAATGTGCAGCGAAGAGAACGGAAGAAACGTAACACATTGCTAAATGCTGCTCATGTTTACTTCACCTGAGACAAGGGAACAGGAAATTGTAGCAGCTTAGTATTGATCAGAGAGAGTAGTGTCGATCGAAGCACAAGGACGAGGCTTTTATTCCAGTATCTGTAATTAAACTCCATTAAACTCTGTCATACAGATTGACGGTGTACACTAAGGTTTGCTCATAAGGTGGAATTGAGTAATGGTAAATATATTAATTTTAATGTAATCCGTTTTATTTGTATAGCACTTTTAATAATGAAAACAGTCACAAAAAAGCTTTAAAGAAATATTTCAGTTCAGGATATTAATGCTATGAGGAGGAAACCTTAAGGATCCCATCCACTTCTGGGTGATAAATATAATAAATAACAATTATATATGAATGTTGTTCTTGAAGCTGCCGCAGTTTGAGGTCACCACAGCAGATTATCTGGTCCACATATTTGATTTTGACACAGATTCCTGACAAAACCCTCCCATTTCATCCAAGCTTTGGACCGGCACTGAGAGTCAACCCCTCTGCAGCTGGATTATCTCTCTGCCTGGGAATCGAACACGGGCTGCATCAGTGAGAGCGTGGGATCCTGTTGCTAGACAATTTCACCTGTTTCTTGATTGATTGAAGTTATCAATCTCACAGGTTCACTCAGGAAGTTGATGCTGGAGTTTCTGAGTATCACTTTATGTCTTCTAGCTCTTCCTTTTAGCGATGCTGCCATGGCTAGTCTGGATGGAGCCCCTGCCAGGGGGAAGGCACACAATGTACTTAACCATTACATGATGATTATCAAGATATGTCATTATTTATTGAGTATAGTTAATTGCTGTTATTAAGTTGAAACATGTACAGTAGTGCTGATGAATCATCATTTCTGATTCGCCAGGAGGGAGCAATACAATTTATCTAATAGCTCGTAGAAGAGTTAATGAGAATATTCTTGCTTTATTACCTCATCATTTCTGTAGTAACAAAGACTTTCATGGTGACTTGTATAATGAAATTTTTTGGAATGAGTCTCCAGTGTCAGTGAGTTGTAACAGTCAGAGGTAAAGCTGGAATTTATTTTTCAGACATGGGAAAGTCTTTGTTGTTTTTTTTTTTGTTTTTTTTTTGCTTACTTAATCATCCTGACAGAAAAGCACAGCGGCTGACGAGTTTTTCCCAGCTACTATAAGTGTACAGTGATTACAGGAACTTGTCTCATGGTGTTTAATGTAAAACATACGTGTGTACTGTATGTGTGTGTGTACTGCATGTGTGTATACAACAATTTAAGATGTGCTGATCATGTAAAATAATCACTGATTAGTGGATTATTTTAAGAGTTTTAATTATCCTATACCACAGCATAATTAAAACTCTTAAAATAATCCACTAATCAGTGAATATTTTTATATATATAATATACACACACATACAGTACACACACACTTTATACTGCATATTGTATATGTTAGTATAATGCATCTGTCTGAAAACAAAAAAATGTCCGTAACAGGCTTAAAAAATGAGAGACTAACGAAAAAAAAAACTAGAATAAACCCCAGTTTCATGAAGTGAAATTTGGAATACAGCTGGATGTTTGGTATGAGGATATACATGTGTATAACCTTTGTTATCGCAGTCCTATTTTTATTTCCTTCCCTGTCTTCTTAAAAATGCTGTGATGTCAAACTGATATCACTAACCCCTACATCACACACAGACACACACAGACACAGACACACACACACGATATGGAAATAGCCCAATATAATCCAGACCTGCAAAACAACCCTGTGCTCTAGCATCTTTCCAGAGACAGGAACCATTTTTCAGCCCCTCTGAAATCCTCACATGCAGCCACAAGATCGCACATGAGCCTTGTGTGCAACATCGAATCCCGACGGATGACGCCGTCCCAGAGAGGGCCTGTTGGAAAATCTAATTAAAAGAGTAACAGAAGGGAAAGCTCCTCTGAGGAGCAAAGGGAGCCATTTCCAGAGCAACAGGCCTTAGGGATGAATCATTCAGCATTAATAAGAGTTTATTCCCAAATGCAGGCCCGTGAACACACTGAGAATCATGCAGCAGCTTTCAAAACACCTCTGTGTTTTATTTTCTTAACAAATATTCATTTGGTACAACATGATCTTTTCACTCAGGCGTTCTGATGACATACAGTCAGCTCCAGAATCACTGACAGCCTGGGAATGATAAAATATACATGTAAAATAATTAATGTTAAAATATAAATGAAAAATAAAAATGTTATGAAACAAATGTCTTTATAATTAGCTAACTGAAATGATTCATTAGATTCATCTGACTCTTTAATATTAGAAGATAAATATAACCGCTGCAATAAATTTATTCTGTGAAAATCCCTATCAAGATGATGTATGTCGCAATTATTGGCACCCATGCGGTTTAATACTTTCTGCAACCATCCAAACTAGTGGAACAGCACAATCCTCTCTTATAGTGCTTAATGAGATTGGGGAACACAGAGGGAGGAATCTGAGACAATTCTCAATATAGAATTTCCCAATCATCCTACTGGATCCTAGGTTTTGTCTTTTGGATGCTCAAAACTCAGGTTTAAATGGGGAACTGGAGTGGCCATGTTTCTGTGATCATTTTAGATAATTATCTTGAAAGATCCAAACATTAACTAGTTGTAGTTTCCTTTTATTCCATTTATTTATTTATTTTTCATTAAAAATCTGGTGCTTAAAGACTACAATCCGTGCATCCTAAAAAAAAAAAAAAAAAGATTTTTCATCATAAATTTTGATCATAAATATTTCTACGGGTGGCAATAATTGTGACACGTGTACATGAATGAATTTAGGATTCCTCTCTTATTCTCCTGTGGTCTAAGCTAATTAAATAGATATATTTTCATAGATTTCTTTAATAATTCTAGAGCAGATTTTAGCATCCATGAACACTCAATAATATTATCATCAATAATCATCTATTATATGGCACATGGAAAAGATGGCGGGAAAAGTGTTTATTTTATGGATCTGCTCTGTTATCTTCTTGTACGGCAATAATGAGTAATGGTATATACAGTATAATGGTAATGATGGTAATGAATGGAATAATGGTAATGAAGAAAATGGCATTTAGTGGACAACCATATGCAAAGAAACATACATACGTGCTTCGAGGTTGGTTTGCTAGGTCAAAGACTAAGGATACCATGAGTCTAAAACTATCTTGGGAGGAAAGTGCTAGTTTCAGGAAGAGGTAGGTCTTCACCCATTGTTTGAAGATACTGTACCTCGTTCGGACATCTAGGGGAAGTTCAACCACCATCTCGGGGCCAGAACAAAAAAGAGTCTTGCTTTATACCTACCTCTTACCCTGAGTGATGAATTAATATTGAACTGATACAATAACTTTGCAAAAAAATAACTTGGGGGGAAAAAAGTTCATCAAAATATACATGTCTTGATTTCGTTCATGAATATTACAGTAGCTGCCATTTGATCGCACTGTTGCTTTCCCTTTTAACAGTCAACATCGCTCATTAATTAACTTACAAATTAAGAAAAACATTTGCCATCAAGTAACAAAAACATTATTAAGCATCATTATTTACTATTTACTATTGGATTTTATAGTAAACCTTCCTTCATGTTTAATAAATGCTGCCTAACCATCATGCTTTACATCTGATAAAGAAAAACAGCACATAAATTAAAAAGGACATCATAATCGCATCCCTTTTTACTTTCTGGTTAACGTCCTACTCTATAGATCCCCCTGAGGAGAGCTGAAGCTGAATTCTCCTCACACTTGACATTAACATCTATTGATCCTGCATAAGCTCTTTATCTAAAGCAACACGATATAGCTAAACATTTGTGGGAACTTCACCACAAGCCAAGCTGTTGTTACAGAGCAGAAAGTACACAATTGTAAAGGATGTCTTTGTATTTTCTTTCACTGGAACAGCCACGATCTATAATCTAGTTGAAAAAGTTTACTGGAAGAGTAAAGCTTATTATTACAGCAAAGATTCAAGTTCCTTTTATTGTCTCTATACCGAGTACAGAGAAATTAAAGCAGTCCTTACAGTGCAATTCACATATGATTGGTGCAAGCTGAACTTAATAAGAAAAGAAAGAGAAAAAAAACAAAACACAACAATAGTAATAAATAAGTCAGTTATTGTAAACGATGTATAAGGTATGAATAAGTATGTACATTTTTTTAATAGACAGAAATGTCTAGATAGAGTGTACATAAGTTATTGCACAAAAGTCAGACACAGGGATTTTTATATATAACGAGAGGGAATGTAACGCAAACATGTCAATAACATATAATATAAAGAAGGCATGATAACATGTAAACATACTGAGTAATCAGATATATGAATAAACACATACTGAGGTATACAGAGAATGTAAGCCTATAGGTTTTGGGTATAAAATGACAGATCAGATTGTTGAGATCCTTCAGTTCTGTGTGTGTGTGTGTGTGTGTGTGTTTTCACAAGCCTGGCAGCATTTAGCTCCCGTTTGGTGCTGGGGAAAAAGCTGTTCTCAAGTCTACTGGTTTGTGTGACAACGGACCTGAATTGTTTGTCAAAGGGCAGCAATTTAATCGAAGAGGAGAATCTGGAATGAGAAGTTTAACAAGCATATGATGTGTGTGCGTTGGTCTGGTGTACACAAACGTTTGGCCATATAAAGCCAAATTCATTCATTCATTCATTTTCTACCGCTTACCCGAACTACCTCGGGTCTCAGGCGTCATTGGGCATCAACGCAGGATACACCCTGGACGGAGTGCCAACCCATCGCAGGGCACACACACACACTCATTCACTCACGCAATCACACACTACAGACAATTTTCCAGAGATGCCAATCAACCTACCATGCATGTCTTTGGACTGGGGGAGGAAACCGGAGTACCCGGAGGAAACCCCCGAGGCACGAGGAGAACATGCAAACTCCACACACACAAGGCGGAGGTGGGAATTGAACCCCCAACCCTGGAGGTGTGAGAAGTAGACAAAAACGTGTAATGTTCAGGCCTCTTAAATAACTACAGACAAACGGAACTGTTTCTCTTCTAATTCAACTTCTTTTGAGTGATGATTGTACCTTAAACTGTCAGTCAGATAAGTCTGACTACTCAAAATTTCAAACTCAGAAATCTTTATTAGGACACTTCTGACTGCATGAACCACATAATGATATTTCCACACATTTTGTGTCAAGTTGAAAAAAAGTCAAACTTTGTAGTTGGAATAATATGGAATTGTAGCGACTACCAACAGGAGTGATGGCAGGAGTAAAGACAACAAACTTCCTTCTCCTTTATCTCATAAAATATAATGCAGATATACACTGCTGAATTTTATACACAAACACCAAATCTTTCTCTACAATTTTTCATTTTAGAGGCAAGAAAACAGATTTGTTGTAAAGTGGAATACTAGCTGCTCCATTCACTTCGTAGTAATATAAATCGTGTGTAAACGCAGTTTTATAACAATTACAAAAACAAGCATGTGATAATATATAAAAATATCATGATTAAGAAAATAAAGACGATCACGTGCATAAATGTGAGCCAAAATCTGTTTATTACGCAATGTAGTACACAAAATTCATCTTATATTCTGCAGGAAACAAAGTGACAGTGGCAAATACATTGATTACAGCATGATGTACAAAATTAAATATTAAATTAGTCACTTAATCCATGCTTAAATAAAGCAAAGAATTAAATTCGACATTAAAGTGAACAGAAATATTTCAGAATTAAGTTAGCAACAGCAGTAGCTTTATTTACTGATTCAGAAAAGGCCTGAAACAATATATCTTCACTGACCCAATCACTCCATTAAAAGTAATTCATGAAAATATTAACTTTTTTATATTATTAGGCATTTTTTAATACTATAAAGAGGTAAATATAATTTCAACTTGACTTTTGAATCAGGTCGAGTTTTACGTCTTCGTACCTAATGATTCAAAATTAGGAGTCAATCTCAGCAGTGCGTTATTGGATTTATTGTAGGCATATTGCTTCAGGCCTAGTTTAGAATATGTGCAAATAGAAACTGTTTTTTTTTCGTTCTTCACAACAGAACAAATGAACATTCTGCGTAAGCAAATTAATTCTGCACTTAAAAACATTTGAGTCACGTGACATTAAGTGTTCAGTCTTAAAGGGGTTTGTATTTGAAGGTAGCGTTCGTCAGATTTAACAGCAACTTTTCCGAACATAGCGGGTGTTTATACAAAATAAAGTGCTTAGAAACATACCTTTAAAAGCAGTAAACATTGCTTTAACTCTCTTTGCACAAAATGACACTCCCCAAAAGATGTGCATACAAAAATACAAAACTCAGTAGCGTGTAGATTGACCTGTATGTGTGTGTGTGTGATTGACCTGTATGTGTGTGTGTATGTGTGTGATTGACCTGTATGTGTGTGTGTACAGTATGTGTGTGATTGACCTGTATGTGTGTGTGTGTGTGTGTGTGTGTGTGTGTGTGTGTGTGTGATTGACCTGTATGTGTGTGTATGTGTGTGATTGACCTGTATGTGTGTGTGTGTGTGTGTGTGTGTGTGTGTGTGTGTGTGTGTGTGTTGGTGTATGTGATTGATCTGAATTTGTGTGTATGTGTGTGATTGACCTCTATGTGTGTGTGATTGACCTGTATGTGTGTGTGATTGACCTGTATGTGTGTGTGTGTGTGATTGATCTGTATGTGTGTGATTGACTTGTGTGTGTATGATTGACCTGTATGTGTGTGTATGTGTGTGATTGACCTGTATGTGTGTGTATGTGTGTGTGATTGACCTCTATGTGTGTGTGTGCGAGATTGACCTGTATGTGTGTGTATGTGTGTGATTGACTTGTGTGTATGTGATTGACCTGTGTGTGTGTGTGTGATTGACCTGTATGTGTGTGCATGTGTGTGATTGACATGTATGTGTGTGTTTGACCTGTATGTGTGTGTGATTGACCTGCATGTGTATGTATGTGTGTGATTGAACTGTATGTGTGAGTATGTGTGTGTGTGATTGACCTGTATATGTGTGTATGTGTGTGATTGACCTGTATTATGTGTGTGTGATTGACCTGTATGTGTGTGTGATTGACCTGTATGTGTGTATGTGTGTGTGATTGACCTGTATATGTGTGTATGTGTGTGTGATTGACATGTATGTGTGTGTTTGACCTGTATGTGTGTGTGATTGACCTGTATGTGTGTGTGTGTGTGTGTGTGTGATTGACCTATATGTGTGTGTGTGTGTGATTGACATGTATGTGTGTGTTTGACCTGTATTTGTGTATGTGTGTGTGTGATTGACATGTATGTGTGTTTGACCTGTATGTGTGTGATTGACCTGTATGTGTGTGTGATTGACATGTATGTGTGTGTTTGACCTGTATGTGTGTGTGATTGACCTGTATGTGTGTGTTTGACCTGTATGTGTGTGTGATTGACATGTATGTGTGTGTGATTGACATGTATGTGTGTGTTTGACCTGTATGTGTGTGTGATTGACCTGTATGTGTGTGTGATTGACCTGTATGTGTGTGTTTGACCTGTATGTGTGTGTGATTGACCTGTATGTGTGTGTGATTGACCTGTATGTGTGTGTTTGACCTGTATGTGTGTGTGATTGACCTGTATGTGTGTGTGTGTGTGTGTGTGTGTGTGATTGACCTATATGTGTGTGTGTGTGATTGACATGTATGTGTGTGTTTGACCTGTATTTGTGTATGTGTGTGTGTGATTGACATGTATGTGTGTTTGACCTGTATGTGTGTGTGATTGACCTGTATGTGTGTGTGTGATTGACATGTATGTGTGTGTGATTGACCTGTATGTGTGTGTTTGACCTGTATGTGTGTGTGATTGACATGTATGTGTGTGTTTGACCTGTATATGTGTGTGATTGACCTGTATGTGTGTGTGATTGACCTGTATGTGTGTGTTTGACCTGTATGTGTGTGTGATTGACCTGTATGTGTGTGTGATTGACCTGTATGTGTGTGTTTGACCTGTATGTGTGTGTGATTGACCTGTGTTTGTGTGTATGTGTGTGATTTACCTGTGTGTGTGTGTATGTGTGTATACTGTATTCTATTTTTGTGTATTCAAATATGTCAAATAACCCTTGAAAAAACTAGACATTCAATATGCTGCATAGCGCTCTTAGCATAATGCGTACCCTCTTCCTTCAAACCATAACATCTAGGCTGATTTCAGTAATCAGAAGCAACTAGTAGTGGGCAGTTTTTGTGCAAGAAAAGTGGGTATTTCTCAATCATGTACGTTTCCCAGTTGTTAAGACTTGATTGGCTGGAATAGGTGTCAGTAACACATCAAATAAGAGGGAGGCGGGAGTAGCAAAGAAGTGTAAACAATGATAATAATAATAATAATAATAATAATAATAATAATAATAATAATAATAATAATAATAATAATAGGGGGCACGGTGGCTTAGTGGTTAGCACGTTCGCCTCACACCTCCAGGGTCGGGGTTCGAGTCCCGCCTCCACCTTGTGTGTGTGGAGTTTGCATGTTCTCCCCGTGCCTCGGGGGTTTCCTCCGGGTACTCCGGTTTCCTCCCCCGGTCCAAAGGCATGCATGGTAGGTTGATTGGCATCTCTGGAAAATTGTCCCTAGTGTGTGATTGTGTGAGTGAATGAGAGTGTGTGTGTGCCCTGCGATGGGTTGGCACTCCGTCCAGGGTGTATCCTGCCTTGATGCCCGATGACGCCTGAGATAGGCACAGGCTCCCCGTGACCCGAGGTAGTTCGGATAAGCGGTAGAAGATGAATGAATGAATGAAGATAATAATAATAATAATAATAATAATAATAATAATAATAGTGTAATACAATCCTGAGTTAATAAGATCATGTAAGAGAAATTGGATTCAATGAGGGTTTAATTTGTGCTACACAAAGTTCAAATTCACGTCAAACAACTAAGTTGTCTGCTGTTATTTTTTGGGAAATGATAAATTGACAAGAGTGAGTCAAATGAAATGAATTTTTTTTGCACTGCAATACAAATAATTTTCACAATTTTTCCTTGTTTTTGTATATGTGTGAGTATGCGTGCGGTGTGTGTGTGTGTGTGTGTGTGTGTGTGTGTGTGTGTGTGTGTGTTTGTGTGTGTTTGTCGCATACTACATTTGACTCCATCATGTACAAGCTTGGAGAATCAGTGAAGATCATTTTGGTCCTTGACTCCTGACTTCACAATAGTGATTTAAGTGTGAAAGGAGAAGCATCAGAGTTCCACACGTGTAATGTGTAAACGTTGTCACACGTTTTTGTGATGCTTTTAATTAACATCTGAAAACTCCTTCACCAGCATCACTGATTTCTCAACTCTAGTACAGTCTCAATAGTTAGACATAAGAATTCCATATTTCCTAACCAGGGCATTCTTTTTCTGCCATAACACACTCAGAGAAAAACACTTCAGGATAACTCCTAATAAATGAGAAAGATCTATCTAAAAATCTATTTTAAAACCAACCAGTGATATGAGAAAGGCCCATGATTGAGAAAATTCCACATGACTTAAAAACTCTTTAGTCAGAAACAACATACTCCATAAAATATAAGTACAGTGATGTATTGTGACCATTGTCTCCCTCATCCACTCCTATTATTACTGTCCTTGTATTCTCTACACATTTACCTCCTAAAATCTAATCTAGGTCCAATCTAGATCCAGAATCTTTCTATGACGTTCAGGCACCTTCCTTTTTTTTTTTTTTTTTTTTTTTTTTAATACCTCGTTTCCAACTTTTCTTCTATCCAAAACAAACAGTAATCATGATGACCTACCTTTTACATTAGCAAAACGCCAGTCCCTCCAGGATTTCATGACTTTGTGATCACAAAAATAAACACAAAAACAAGCAGCAAACTCGAGCATTCCGAGAAGCTCCCAATGTTTTAAAATTACAACAGATTTTCCACAGGTTTAGAAAGAGACACATCACGTGAGGTTCACAAGTTCAAGCAAAACCCTCGTCGTTTCACGCGAGTCGAACAATAGTTCAGCTTCATTGAAAGAAAATATGTGTGTCGTTGCTCTTTAAAGCAAGAATCCTGTGATTGCAATTTTTCCAATTGAAATACTTTTCCACAAAAAAACAGAAAAAAGCTGCACCAAATATCAAGTCTTTTGACTGCAACAATTTAAAAAAAAAAATGAAATCCTGAAGGAACTGAATTTCATGAAAGTACTGGGCAGTATGGCCAAGAATGTATACCAGAGTATATATTAAAATAGTCAGTATGTATCATAATATACGGATGTAATGACTGACTGATCGTTGGTGGCGTCGTTTATTCCATTGAATAAAAGGTGATTTCATGATTGAGGTGCCCAATGCAATAACCCTCTGTAAAGCTTCAAAATTCAAGGATTCTTTTTTTTTTTTTTTTTATTTGATCCAAGTAAAAATATTTATCCATTTTCAGCCAACAGTCTCGGATTTAGATGACTGTTTGGTGAAAATGGCTGAATTTTGAGGGAGATGTGGTAACCTAGTGGTTAAGGTGTTGGACTATTAATTGGAAGGTTGTGAGTTCAAATTCCAGGTCTACCAACCTGGCACTGCTGGGCCCCTGAGCATGGGGATAAGGATGTCTGCCAAATGCTGTAAATGTAAAAGAATTTTGCACGGAAATAAGCAACACGGTTTTAGCAAATACAAAAAAATCTGGCTAGCTACAGTAGGATCAGTGCTAATGGTATGAGGATATTAAGTAGGGTGACCATATTTTGGTTGTAATAAAAGAAGACACTGGGGCATCAGTGTAACATGGGGCACACTGGCACAAAAATAAATTAAAAGCAAAAAAAAAAGTTGAACTTGTAATACTTTTTTCCATATTAATTTTCTTTTTCTTTTACTAACCATTAAATAAAATATAATATAAGTTGCCTTAAAAAAGCTATACTTCCCTCAGGGCTTTTCAGTGCTTTTAGACACCTTTTGGTTATAACTGGTCCACTTCCTGACTGGGAGGAAAAAATAAAATCATTTTCTAATTCATCTGCAAGTTTACATTTGTGTTTGGGTTTGAATGTTCAGGCTGTGTTCAGGCTCCATGGTCTACTCTTCTCAACCAATCACCTGTCTCTCTATACACAGGAAGACACTCACTCTGAGGGTGACGGACAAGCAGTTTGACCAATGGTAGAGTGCGAGGTATGTACTGTACACAAGCGACTTATAGTGACAGTGAATCATTAGGAAAAAAAAAGATGATGCAGCTCCCTATTGAACATATGACTCGGACATACTGTAGTCCACATAAGTCCTAAGTGAGATAAATTATTTTGCTGAATCATTTACTAAAGTCAGACACAAAAAAAACATTAAACACTGGGCTTAAAAGGATATTACAGCATCTACACTACGTTAGGGGAGTTTACATTTAGAAAATAAGTTCAGTTTTATATGGTTTGGAGCCCCTATCTGTACTATTTAGAACCTCAGCTTGGTCCTAGTTTATTATAAAGGGTTTTGTGACCTTCTATATTTCTACTCTGAATATTTAAGTTTTTCGTTGTTGTTGATGTTTCTTCCAAGACTGCTTTCATCGTTATTTATTATTAAACATACCTGTCTACACCATTTTTTTGTTCCTATATATATATATATATATATATATATATATATATATATATATATATATATATATATATATATAGGCCTTCTTCATGTATGCAGTTTGTATTATTGGTGGTTGTTGGATTTGAACACTAATCCAAAATATTTTTTTTATTTACAGAAAATATTACTTTTTTTTTTTTTAATTAACCTTTTTTTTTAGGACTAAGGGTAATTATAGTGGGCAGGACAGGCCCAAATGATGACTATTTGAAATATGCAAGAAAATAAAAACACAAAAATGGCTAACCCTTATGTTGAGACATAAAAGGCGCATTTGTGAAAGAAATTGGGAGAAATTTTTGTTGATTACTGGTTAAGACTGACACGCATTCCCAGCAGTATGTGTTCAGTATATATGTCCTTAACCTGCCACTATTGCTGGGTTATTTTTAATCATTCAAATTAATGACATTTAAAAATATAGATATATAGTGATGATCAGACATAAGCATACAGCTTATTGGTAAAGACACGTCCCCTATTTATAAGTCTTTATATTTACCTTTAAGTAAAATATAAAGTAGACACACACAAATATATATATATATATATATATATATATATATATATATATATATATATATATATATATATATATATATGTGTGTGTGTGTGTGTATGTGTCTATCTTTTGTATATTTGTAAATGTAAAAATATCGGGGCACAAATGGCACCGCAATCATGGAATCGCACAAAGACGAATCACCTTAACATTGAATCAACAGGTTCATTGTGATAGTGGGTACTAACATGCATGTTTAAGCCAATATCACATCCTAATTCATCCAAATCTGTTCAGGTTTTGGTGAAAGACCAACGAATAAGCCATTCAACACACAGAGATGTACAGTATCAATACAGCACATTCTCCCTCTTTCTGAATGGAAACTTACTTAGCCACAATACTGTATATCTTTACAAATACAGACGCTTAGCTGTTAGTTGGTGTATATGGACAAAAAGAATATAGGGATCATAGACCTCACCAAACTGCCCACTACTATGTCATGGAGCTAATTTCTATTAGTTCTCAACCTGACCATTCCTGAAGCTGGATCAGACTTAAACAGCCAGTCTCTTGCTTTGTTTGGTTTCCATCTTGAACAGATGTGGGCACGAAAGAACATGCATCCTAAACTACTTTCCCGTTCTCTCTAGCCTGGAGGGAAGACAGAGAAAAAAGCAAATGTTAAATCACATACAGCATGTCAGACTACAGCTTCACAAATACAATTTCATGTACAGTACTCCACAGTAAAACCATGACTGAAAATAACATGCATTTATCTGCCACCAAAGTAAAATGAGCTGAAAGTTGCAGTAGATAACTGCGGTGTACCTGTAGTGTAGTATAAAGGATGAGTGGGCAGGTTTTATGTAACATGAACAAAGAAATGCTGCTGGTTGTCCACAAGCACACTGAGGTTCTGAACATTTTCTACTATTGTGTGTGTGTGTATGTGTGCGTGTGTGTGTGTGTGTGTTATAGCCATCCATCCATTTTCTACACTGCTTTTCCTCCATAGGGTCGTAGGGAAGCTGGAGCCTATCCCAGGAATTGTGTGATTGTGAGTGGCAACAGTTTGGGGAAGACCCATATATGGGTGTGTAGGTCAGGTGACCGCATACTGTACCTCCGGTCATCTAGTGTGTGTGTTTGTGAATAATGCCATGTGATAGAATGGTGTCCCATCCAGAGCGTATTTTACCCAGTTAAATCCATATCTATAACTACACTGACCAAGATTAAAAAATTACTAATATGTAGGAAACATAATAAACTGTTGTTACTCATCTTGTCAGTCTCATGTGGCAAGCTAAAGATGTTATATGTACCTACACCAGTTGATCATTCTTGCTGTGCCACAGTGATCCTTAGTCAATCTAAGTTGCAAATTTGATCACTAAAATCAAACCTTTTCCAATCTTATTAGGTTTTCAGGTGATTAGTCATCAAAACTGTTCTTGATTGTTAAGCCACACACAATTCTGGTTCGATTCCTTTCCATGTTATTAAATCTAAATAGATCCCACAAGCTAACTGAAAAAAAAGGTGCTAACTGTAATCATATTCATTAAATACAGCTCAGAGTGAAGCTCCTAACTTCATGGATCTCTAGATCTGCTCTTTATAGCAGATTAATGGTATCCGTGTGCATGTGCATCATGTACTATAGATAACGCTGTCACAACTGTGAGCAGCTGCTCAAGTCCACCTCCTGCTACCATCTGCTTTCCAAACACACAACAACAACACAGAGCAAGCAATGACTCCAAGATATCTTACTGTAGGTGTACCGCTCAAAACGTAACCATTTACCCTTTATTATTACCCACAGGGGTAATGATTTAAGAGCTATATGTGCAGCAAATAATTTTAATATTCCTGAGGTCACTTATCCTGCCACTTTTGGTCCACAGCAGATAAAACCTGGTTGCGATAAATGGAGCAGAGCTGAAAGAAATGTACCAACAGTGCCACCTTCAAACCTCATGAATCACTTGAACTCTCTAATGTAGCTTCAGGGAGCTGCACATCCACACGAGAAAGAGATACTTCAAATTTGCAAGTGAAATGAACAGCTCTCATCAGCATGCAGCCAGAGCATTAGTAAACCCAGCCATTTCATGACGCACTAGAAGAAAATGACTCATTTGTATTTGAAATGTGCTCAACCCTCCCCAAAAGAGACAAGCTAAAATGTCTTGGAGGTCATACTATTGGTTAAATGAGTCCACATGCTATCTTGTGGTTGTGGTTGTGGGCCCATTAATGAACCATTGCTCGTACCTTTTCAGTGCTGGTGCTGTGGTCAGGCAGAGAATTTCCAGATTCTAAACTCAGGACTGAGAGACTAGAGTCGATCAGCTCATCTGTAAAAGAGATGGCATAAATGATAATGCTCCAGGAAGCTTCATGCTAAAGACTCCTTTTCTTGTTAAACTTTTCAAGCACAACCTTTTATCAAGGATGGTATCATCTTCGGAGCAACTAAACTAGTTAGTAAAGTAATTATGGAAATTAAGACTAATTAGATTAATATTGACTTGAAACACTGAACTGCTTCTAGTTTCTTTTGGGTTATTTGGGTCACGCTTCCTCTGGGTTTTCTGGTTTCCTCCAATTTTCCAAAAACATCTGCAGGTGGACTGGTGATAATAAACTGTCGCTAGGTGTGACAGAGAGTGTGAGTGTGTGTCAACATGCTGCCCTGCTATGGATTGCTATTCCATCAAGGTCGGATCCACCAAGATCCTGTCCAGGATAAAGCAGTTATTAATAAATGAATGATCATCTAATATATTTTATGTATGTTTTAGTGCCATGAATTGATGTATATAAACTGAATATTGGAAAAGATCAATGCATTATACACTAATTGGTCACTTTTGGAAGATCTACAAGTGCTCACTGTGGCAGATGAGCATGTTTTTTATCCCTGTGAAAGTTACTGCATGAAAAATATGATCAGTGAAAATGCATTAACAAATATTTTGCCTTTTTTTTCTAAGAGGTGATGTACAATCAGATTGGAGAATACAAAAGCCCTGTGCTACAAATCTAAGAAATATTAATCTCCTTATCAGATGATCATGTGTATAGGGTGATACTCTGCGTCTTAATATCTGTATTGTTTTGGAAATGAGAAAAAGAACATCGGCTTAGTATGGACAGACTCTCATACTTCAACTTCACATACCCATTTTCCAACTATAGCAGCCTAACATAATCTTACCTAATTTTCCTGAACATTTTAGCTCCACTATTAAGAATGAAGCAAGGAACTTTTTTTCCTTCAGTCAGAAACTTGTCATGCTTACGAGATGAACAGATGAACGCACTCCTACCGGTATTTCTGGAGGGGTTATTCTTCTGAGGTTCCATCGTGTGAAACAGGTTCTGTTCAGTAGAAGCTCTGGCTTCAGTGCCATTTTGCGAACCAACACTATCACAAGGTGATTCTTCAGATTTGCTCTCTGTTTCTTCCTTCAGGAAGCTCTCAGGCATTGGTTTCAGTTCCTTAATGCTCGTCTCCTGGGAATCAAACCGGCCTAGTGTTTTGGCTTGAAAATCTGTAAGACGAATGCCTGCTGCCTTTTGTTCCTGGTTGCTTTTCACGCCTTCCTGATCATCACCCAAGTCCTGCTCGGCATCCAGCTCTCCAAGCGCCATTTTGGTCAGTGGCGTGCTTTTTAAAGAACTGGCTTTGATCTCAATCATATCAGTGTTCGTGTTCTTCTCAGCAGCTCCATGAATGAGGTCTTCTGAAAAACGGACTTTTTTCTCGGCTCCCCTGGAAATGGAGGTGTTTTTGTTGGACGAGTCTGTAGGAAGAAGCTGACTCTCAGCGCCGATGGTTGTAGCTGTCTCTACAGACGCAGTGGATTCTGCTTCCCGGGTTTCGGTTTCTGGACCGTTACTTTTGACCTCAGGATCACACAGAGCATCCAGCTCCTCCAAAAACTCCTCCAAACTAGTGTCTGTACCCACCTGCAGATTTGGTTCACAACAGATGGCAAAATATTTCTAAGAAATATCTTTTAGCAGATGGCACATTCAGAAATTTGTCAGGGGAGCTTCTTGGTTTCGACAAAGGAGGCTTAATTAATTAATTTTCTTTTCAAGCTTAAAGGTCTACAACACACATGGGACACATGGAAAGAAGCTTAATATTAATATACGATGTTGCAAGTTCAACTGTTTTTCTTGTAAATCTTTACTTGAAGTAGATTTATAATATGAATTAACATAGTCAACAGTAATACTGGCTATAATTCTAAAAAGCCAGGCGTTAATCTTATCAGCTATGACTGAAGACAGAACGTAGCAGCTGTAACCAGAATCAAGAAGACTCAGCTGGATCAAAACATCATTAATTAAGCTCCCTGGGAAATGTAAGTCGGGTAATTTTTTTTTTTTTGTACTCAGTACAAAACTAACCTGTAAATGCTCTTCTTCATCTTTAGCGTCCCATCTGAAAAGAAAAGTATATGAACATGAACCGATAAATACTGGACACAAGTTTGAAGGGATAAAGTTCTCTTTAAAATGGATATAGATCTATATATCTATATAATATTATCTCTCTCTCTCTCCCTCTCTCTCTCCCTCTCTCTCTATACATATATATCTATATATATATATCTATATATATCTATATATATATATATATATATATATATTATTCTCTTAATGCCAGTGAACTACTGTACATTCAAGCACAGAAAAAGACCATTGCATTTACAGGGTAAAAGAGAGAGGAAAAAAAGCTAATGTTTTGACAGTCACGCTAAATTCTTTAGCAATACCAATGTATACTATACTCATATAACGCAAATAATGAACCAGATGTGATGCGCATCTTAGAAGCAGTGAATAAACTTGTGGCTAATTATATCACACATAAAGCTGGACACATCATTTTCGGCTCTGTGAGCTTTCACTAAATCACTAAATTCAAATCAGGTGCGTGGTTAATTTGTTTGGTAATTGGGAAGTGACTTTAGCCTAAACCATACCTGTTTATCAACATAAGCACACGTGTATGAATAACATTTACAGAAACGTTTACAGAAATCTGAAAAAACATGTTTAGCTTTGTTTAGCCTACAACTTTGCTAAATGATTTAAAATGTGTATTGCTATTTAAAGATGGTAATGTTCTTGAATTATCCTGAAGCCATGACTCCTAGTTTAACCTTAGAACAAACACCCCTAGAGTGCTTTATTTTATATAAATATGATAACATGGCAATTGGCTGTTAAATAAATCAGAAATTTAGGGCTGGTCAAGTTACTACTAACTCGTGTAGCTAACCGTTTTTGGTACAAAGAAATTATCTATAAAACATTATGAAACATTAGAGGTGGGAATTTGTCAAAATATTCTGATTCATTTTCAATAAATTAGAGATACTGTAGATTCAATATATTGAAATAAAAACTAATACTTTGTGCTTCGATGCCATTTGCGTGATCAGAGCAGCAGCGTGTCTTACCTCCTAGCTCGGCCAGTCAAACGGTCCTTTCCTCTTACTTTACTGCAAACCACAGGAACGTTCTTTCCTCTCTTATCACGCTGTGCACCTGGAACACACACACACACAAAATAAGACACTTATATTGCAAGAAATCCTGATTCTGGGGTTTCATTGTTTAGAGGGGTAACGATTTTGGTTTGTTAGTATAGAGTTAAGAGTCCTAAGTTCATGTTTTTTTTGAATGTTTTGACTTTAAAAAATTGTTATTTAAATGTGTAGAAAAATATTCTGGTTATTTATTAAAGCCACTGTGGTTTCATTCCTTTTGACGCTATTTAAAGGACAATTTGTTAAGGTTTGAATGAAATCCTTTCTATTAAAAATAATACCTAAATAATCTTTTTAATAAAAATCATTCATAATAAAAAAAAAAAAAACTGTGGTAGAGCTTAGAAGTTATCAAAGACTTTGACTGGTCTCATGGATTGTAACTTAATTAGATAAATATATGAATTTGCTTTGACTTTGAGATCTCATTTCATTCAACTGAGCAGTTGATGGTTAAGGGCCTTGTTTAGGGGCCCAGCAGTGGCAGCTTGATGGAACTGAGATTTAAACTCACAACCTTCCAGTTAGAAGTCCAACACCTTAACCACTAAGCTACCACATCCCCCAGATCTGTCTACCTCGTGATTCTGTTGCTGAAGGTCTGGATTGTCCTCTTCTAGCATTTCTTCCCCCTGTTGATCAAAATAAACGTTCATTATTTAAGGGTGATTATTTATTAAAGGCTATACTAACGTTCGCACGAGATTAGCTTTATGTAAATGGTTACATTAATTGTATAGTCTATTATTTTATAGTGTTTTACGCCTATACATTAAATGGTTTAGTCGAAAACAATCTCATGAGTAGGTTGCCATCCTTTCGTTTTTAATCTTGTTTTTGTAAATGATTAGTTTTACATGAGGGACTTTCGAATCAATTCTCACCTCTGCTTGGTGTGCCTCTGTCTGCTGTGCCTTTTTCAGAAAACCTAGAAAGGGTATATGTGGATAAGGAAACAAACCAGATAGGTACAGGTGACCGGGTCAATCAATAACATTGTGTGATGTTATGGTGTGCTATTCTGCTCAAAGCACAAGTGCAGAAAGAAACAAAAAAAATTAGTCCAACAGCCTGCAAGAACAAATACACTTTTTTTGTATTTATTCATATCGCTACACTAAGAAAGGCTTCTAGACCAAGCCTGAGTGTTGTGTAATGTTTTTTTATTGTACTATTGAATCATCAGCCTGAATGTTTGCAGCGCTCACTAAACACTTTGTCCTTTAACATTCATGTTTCCCACTCCACTTCGGTTTATGGTGTTTGCAAGCTAGACCAAATAAGGCAAGGTATTTTAAGCCTGTCTAAATATAGACTCTGACTGTTTCCCATGCAGTGTTTCTCTTGCAAATAAATCAGCCCAGTATCTCAAACTCTGCTTCGTTGACGACTTCCAGACATGGGGTGTGTAAAAAAGAAACATTGGGTACAGTTCTTAGACATAGCAGAGATTTTTTGTTCTCATATACAAACAGTAAAAAAACAATGGGTGAAAAACCCAGAACTAAAAAAGATAAGATGCAAAGTATTTTTGCTGAAAAAGACATGAAATTGGAGAATAGAGCTCAAGCCCACAACTGCTTAAAACCCATCCACCATGAGCCGAAACTGGCCCAGCCTGATTGTTATTGCAGCTACTTTTCTTATATGATAGAAAGAAAATGAAAGACGTGATCAAATAGATGTCCGTGAAGTTCTCCTTCCTTTCCTATTTGATTTGGGTCCCTCTCACACTTGCTTTACTCATGTTTGTCAAATTTTCTCAAATTATGGGCAGTGTTGATTCGCACACATTCACCCACCTTTCAATTTCAAACAACAGGTCAGGACAAAGACATACGCTTTCAACCATTATCGTGACTCAGAAGTGCCACCCACATTCTCACTCCTTTCTCTCCCTGAGTGTGTATCCTACTGAATAAAAGCCCACTCAATATGTGTGTGTCTCTGTTGTTAGGTTGTTGGGTATTTAACAACTGCATTAATATAAACATACAAAACGATTCCTTTTTTGCTATTTCAAAATTTTTAGCCAACCACAACAAATTTTGAAAGTGGCCCAAAAAAACAAACAAACAAAAAAATGGTCGCTCTGCCACCATCACCCTTAACCTGTACCACAGGGCTGTGTGCTGAGCCCATTCCTTTATTCCCTGTTCACTCATGACTGCAAGCTTGTGCATGGGCCTAATTTTAAAATCATGATTCCGACAACACCACAGTGATTGGCCTAATCACCAACAACCATGAGAACCTACAGGGAAGGGGTACATCATCAGGTTGCATGGAGTGCCGATAACAACCTGCTCATTTAACACCAGCAAAACAAAGGAGCTCATCATGGACTTCAGGAGGGAGAAAGAAGGCGCACACGGCCCCATCCACATCAACAATCTGCCAGGTGAACATGTGTCCAGCTTCAAGTTCCTGGGATCCACATCTCAGTGGACCTGTCCTGGACACTGACACAACCAGCCTGGGCAAGAAAGCTCACCAGCGCCTGTTCTTCTTGAGGACACTGAAGAGACATCACCTCTCTTCAGTCATCCCGGTGAACTTTTATCGGCACTTCAGGAGCCTCTGGACAAAAAAACCCGATGAATACCCACCTCTGAATATTATGCCAATAGCACCTGTATATTTGTTGATATAATATAACTATAGCACCCAACCTCTATATCTTGTATATCCATATGCATCTGTATATAATCCTGTTCATACTGTACTCATTGAAAATACTGTACATCTTGCACTTGCTGCTTATGGCACTTCTGGTTAGATGCCAAATTGTATTTCGTCGCCTTGTGCTTGCAAGTGTTATGACAGTTGAATCTAATCTCATCTAATTTAATAATATTCAGCTATGACTGCATTTCCAAACCTTAATTTGATAGGAAAAGCACAGACTTGGTGCTCAAATCGTATAATACACATAAAAGCATGTGACATAACTGAACAGTCTGAAATAGCATTTCAGTAAATGCTACTGAATTTACCTTTCAATAAACCTTATAGACCTTAATAACATGCAGTAAAACTCACTCTCCTTTGCATGGTTGAATATATATATATATATATATATATATACGTATATATATATACACACATTATATATATATAATGTGTGTATATATATATATATATATATATATATATAAAAAGCATTCATTTTCATTCTTCTTCTTTAATATCTAAAACAACTTCTGACTACTTATTATTAGTTATCATTAACATCGCTCATTTTGTCCCACCTGAGTTAGTGAACACTTCATGCACAAATCAGCAACAACAAATGCATCATCATGAGTTCATGGAGAAAAATAAAGTCCACCTGAAGAATCATGGAATAGAATGGCATGAATTAGATATGACGGATTAATAATGGTGTGTAACGTGGTGTTAAGCAACATGCACACTACTGCTATAATACTTCATCTACTGTAATATGTAGCTCGACATTCCCTTGGTCATCGGGGTCTGAAGTGTCTTATGAAGGTGTTGATCTGCTACAAGTGAGCAGAACAGCTTCAGTAGGGGAAACTTTCCCTCCATCCCACAGGCCAGTGTTTGGAGGCATTCCCATAGTTTAAATACCTCACATATGATAATAAGCATATGAGTTATAGCCTTTTGGAGAGGACAGAGGTGGCTTAACTGTTAATGCACCAGGTTAATGATCAGAAGGTTGGGGGTTCAAGCCCCTACACTGCCACAGAGAAAGGTTCTTAACTTGTTCTGTTACAGGGATATTGCGCCATGACTGCCCCTGGCTTATCAGGCCTAAAAAATGTAATACATAAAGTCATTCCCTTGCTTTGATAAATCATTCTCTGAACCCTTGTGCACTGTCAATGAGGAAAACAAAACATCCTGGAGGAGGTCACTCCAATCAGGATTTAGACAGGTAATCATATGTATTGATTTACAGTATTTCTTCTAAAGGGACCAGTGAATCCAAAATTCTCCAATTAAACATCCCCAACAGAGCCACTGGTCTTTCCTTTTAATTTGTTATGGCATAGTTTTTTTTTTACCTGACCATAATGATAGAATCATCATTCTCCTTCTTCCGAATTTTTACGTTAGGGGTCGCCACAGCGAATCATCTGTTTCCACCTAACTCTATCCTTGGCATCCTCTGCTCTCGCACCAATCAACTTCGTATCCTCTTTCAACACATCCATATTTCCCCATAATGTAAGACGTTCATGTAAAAATTGACAATAATCAAAAATGTTGTGTTAAATTAATATTCTGTACAACTTTCTCAAAACATCCCCCCCTTTTTTTTTCTTCCACCTGAATTTTCATTATGTGTAGTCTGAAAAAGTAACGTTTCTAGGATTCATACCAAATTAATTCATCTGAAAGTGTCTATTTTGGAGACAACTAATAATTATTATAATGTAAAATGAAATAACCCATAAGTAAATATTTCCTGATAAAAATCTACTAAAAATCATAGTCTTTTTCAATCCTTTAATTATGTGTATTCTGTATGAAAAATGCTGAAAAGACACAAAAAACACAAAAACTCAAGTCAACTTTCACAAAACAACTGAGATTTATAATTGAAGTGTCAGTCAGACATGCAGAAAGTGGAACAGCACAACAAACAAACAAACAGACAAAAGTAATTAGAACAAGGCCCAATCTAACCCAAGACAAATGGGTTAATCACAGATGTACACATGCACACAGACAGCATGCGACATGTGGAGAACGGCCGCAGCAGCTTACGTAAGCTCGGGTTTGTCCATGTCCCAGGCTCTCCTCCACTGTCCCTGGGAGTTTTTGTGGCGAGCCACACGCTCTCGGTCGATTTCTTCTCTCTCTTTTTTCCAGCGCAGGTACTCCAGCTGCTCATCGCTGGATGTGGGGACACTGAGATCAGTCAGCACTTCTGTTTGCTAAAGAGGGTGAAAGATAAGAATATTTCCTAGATGAAAACTATGTCTGAAAATCCTTTTTCCTTTACTGTCATTCATGTACCTGCTGAAAAAAAACTGCTCAGTTTATGCAATACAACAACATTTCATCTCTGAAATTTGGACTGGTATTGCATAAATTGAGACACACCTTCTACTTCAGAGGTTTTTCTTTTTTTTACTACTGAAGACATCCAAGAGTACGGCTGGGTGATGAAACGATAACGATATGTATCACGATAGACACGTGATCGATATCAATAAAAAAATGTGTTCGATAAAACTTTCGATTTTTTTTTTTCTTTGTCGGAAGAAAACAGAGGTTTTGAAGCAAGTTTGGTTGCAATAACAAAGGCACTTACTCTCTGGTAACCTAGCAACGTAGGGAGTGACACGCTAACAGCCAATCATGTAATAGTATCATGTTTGGTTGTGCCGTATCGTTATCTCGTGCTGGTCTGCAGGATTCCTCTTTAGTAACCGACGACTGATAAGCAGAAACTGAGCTGCAGCGAGCGAGGACATTGTAAATAAAAGAGGAAAGGTCAGCTCGCCAGTACGGCACTTTTTTTGGATATTATAAGTCTGACCGTAGTCAGACCAATGTCGTCTGCAAATCATACAAGACCATTTCTCTATGTTTATAATTAACACTTTGCACTATTTTATTACACTTTAAGCATTTCTTACATTTTCTTTCATTTTGCACCTTAAATGTTAAGTGATAATTGTTAAGTGTTCATTGCGACGTCAGACTTATGTTTACATTTTAATTATTTGAGGTTTCCTGGTTGTTGACATTTCTGTCTTAAAAACCGAGGGGATTATGATCAGAGGAAGGTTAAGTTTAAAAGAGAAATGTTTAAATGTAATATATTTTTCTCTAGGTCCTTATTTTAAATGGGTCAAAAAAAAAATCAATAATTATCGATAGACCGATATGAAACACTGATATCGTGATACAGTTTTCAGCCCAGCCCTAGTACAGAGTCCATATCAAAAGTAGGTACAGAGTCAAAGTTAATGCTAAACAACTACTGCACAAATCCATATTATGGCAAGAAACACTGTTAACTAAAGAGAAAGACAGTCCATCGTTACTTGAATGAAGGTCAGTCAATGCTAAAAATCACAAAAACTTTGACTGTATCCTCAAGTGCAGTCCCAAAACCATTAAACACTATGATGATACTGGCACACATGAGGACGTTCCCAGGAAAGAAAGACCAAAAACTAACACAGCTACAGAGGAAAGATTAAAGATGAAAATCCTCAGATTTCAGCCCACATAAATGCTCCTCAGAGTTCAAATGGCAGAAATTTCAACATCCACTGTCCAAAGGAGACTGCATGACTCAGGCCTTCATGGTTGAATGCAATACAAGAACAATCAGCAGAAGAGACTTGCATGGGCCAAGAAACACAAGGAACTGACATCAGAGCCGTGGAAAATGTCCTTTGGTCTGATGAGTTCTTCTAACCGCTGTGTCTTTATTAAGTACAGAGAGGCTGAATGGGTGGTTCCTGGTCGTGTTGTTCCCACTGTGAAGCATGGAGTAGGAAGTGTGATGGTGTGTGGGTGCTTTGCTGGTGACACCGTTAGTGACTTAAAACCAACATGGATACCACAGCATTTTCCCAGCTGGTTTTCATTTAGTTTGGCAATTGCCTTTTTCCCCAAATAGAACAATGACCTCAAACACATCTCTAGGTTATGGATTAAGGCTATCACCAGATCTAAATCAAATTTAGATGGTTTCGGATGAGTTGGGCTGGGAAGTAAAAAGCAGCCAACAGCTGATTTGTTCCAAGAGAAATTATCCGAGGGTAAACAGGAAGTGCTACTATGAAAACAGCAAAAAGTGTGACCTACACGACAGCCATGTGCTCTTCTCTCTGGAACAGAGCCGTTACAGTACATCATTCATGTCTAACATGGAACTGAGTAGGAAGCTTCCCCAACCCTAATTAGTCATTTGTATTCGTATAAATGAATTCAATACAAAACTATACATATAACACATTTGATTAACACCCCAGATAAAAATCAAAGTCAGTTCCCACTACAGACACTCCTTACTTTATTTCATTTGGCAGCACTACAATAACAACAAGCCCAGATATTTGTGTCGGTTATAAACAAAGAAAACATCCAGAGTAACACAATTCCACAACATATCTACTTCAGTGATCTTGCAACTACTTTACATTTTGCCATTTCTCACCAGTGCTATAATAAAGAGATAAACATGTCTCCTGGTCTGATCAACATTTTCACGTTCAAGAAAATTGTATCGTACACCGCGATCAATCTGAAACCTGTTATCAGTACAATGATAGCACAAATTAAACACAACAATCTACCTAATCTAAAGTTATACTTTAACTGCATTTTTTCCTCATTTGCTGTGTCACAGAACACAAATGAATCTGCAAATATCCGCATTGCTTGTACAAGTTCACAGGATTCTACACAGTTATTATGGTGTTCACACAGGTGTTCACCAAACAATGAGTTTGGATTATTGTAAATCTATTCAATTGTAAAGTCTTAAGCAGAATATAGATTCCACTGAGTGAGTGACTGAAAGACAAACTTACTGAATGTCAGACTGACTGAAGATTGCCATACTGGAAAAGTGACTAACTGACTAAATCACTGACCAAACAACGGTCTAAACAACTGAAAGACAGACTGGATAATAGTCTGAATGGTTGAATGAATAAATAACTGACATTCTGACTAACTAAATAACTGATGTATGGCTGAATAACTGACAGACTTACTAAATGACTGAATGACTTACAGACAGACTGAAGGACTAACAGGCTGGCTGGCAGACTAACTAAATAACTGACAGATTGACTAAATGTCTGACAGGACTGAAGAACTTAGACAGACTAAATGACAGGCTGACTGACAGACTGACTGAATAACTGACAGACTGATGATCAGTTATTCAGTCAGTCTGTCAATTATTCAGTCTGACCTAATGACTGACAGACTGAATAACAAACAAATTTAATATCTGACAGACTGACTGAATGACAGACAGAATGACGACATAATCACTGCGATGTCAGCATAATCTTTGAACTGCTAAACTAACTGAACCTCTTTACCAAACATACCATGCACAATAGCACAAGCTTCAAGCAAAAATCACAACAACATACACTCACATTCTAATCTAATCTAATTCATTCATGGATTTGTTTTTGTTAATAATAAAATTCAATGATATTCCCAGCATCCTTCACTCAGACTCATTGTCAGTCATTTTATATGGTCAATGGATAATGGACTTTTTTGTTAATGTGCCATATTTCCCAATGTCAATTTCTACATATAACTTTAGAAATAGTCTAGAGTTTTCCCTGGACTTTATCCACACATTTATCCATCCCAATCTAACCAGAACAAATAGCACTTTTACCATGAAGGTGATTCCCAGAGGTTTATTAGTTGGTGTATATGACAGGGGCAGGTCTTATTGCTAAGTAGACACAAGGCTGAACATATGATTAATACCTGGGGTTCTCCTAACACCTGGGATTTCAAAATAAAAACCTTCTCAATGCTTATTGAAGCACCTGTTAAAGAATATAGATTTAGTAAATGTAGTATTGTATAAAATCCCATTTAGTATAAGGCATAAAAATGGTAACTCAATGTTCTTACTGTACATATATTTCGATTAGCTGTAATAGTTCATAAATGGATATTTATTGAAATGTTATTGAAATATTCATGTCAGCTTTAGTCAACGTCAGCTCAATACTTCAGTTCAAATCAGTTGTCTTGTTTTCCTCTGCAGTTTATCAATTAATTATTTTCCTCTAGACTACATGCAGGAGGCTGTTATTAGTGGAGCTAGACCTTGTTTTTCAGGTGATCGTGTATCACACCATGGTCTGCTTACTTACAGCAGATTTGAGCAACGCAAAAACAAAAAACCTCAGTAGATTCTCTTACAGGTATTTATTGTGTTGAGGTTTTATTAGAAAATCATGTTCTCTTTCTCCTACACCTTCTACGTCATGCTTCTGAAAAACAATTCTGAGCAATTCCATGTGAAGCTCAAATCTTCCTAACACTGTTCCAGTATATGAGAGAGAGAGAGAGAGAGAGAGAGAGAGAGAGAGAGAGAAAGGAAAGAGAGAGGGAGAGAAAGAAAGAGAGAGAGAGAGAGAGAGAGAGAGAGAGAGAGACAGAGAGAGACAGAGGAAGGAGAGAGAGAGACAGAGGAAGGAAAGAGAGAGGGAGAGAAAGAAAGAGAGAGAGAGAGAGAGGGAGAGAGAGAAAGAGAGACTCACCTGATGATAGAGATTATAATCAGTAAATCCATGAGCACTCTCAACTCGACCCTTTCGTTCTTGCTTCTTTCCAACCTGAAGATCGAGGGATAAAATGAATAAGAGTAGCAGCAAACGGTTTTACTTTACAATAAAATACACTTTAATTCATATAAATGAGAATATTCACTCATAAAAATGAGTTTCTCACTAATGTAAGTTCAATTTCTGGTTGTTCATACAAAAACATGCAGGGAATCATTTTACTATTAATAATTCAGCATAAATGACTTTCAGCTACATAACTTCAGTACAACATGCATCTAAACTGTTTGTATTTATCAGCTCAACAACACACATGAAACAAACAACACACAAAGGGTTAAAGGTGTAGTTTGGGTGAAGGATTATACTGCCCTCAACTGGACAAAGTCAGATGTTTCAGAGGGATGATGAAAATATTACAGGTTGTCAGTTTGTGTGTATAGTTTTGATGGATCTATAAATTACACATAGCTTCATTTTCCAACTTGCTATTATATAGGCAGTAATAAAGCCATTACAGTGTCCATCTCTTTAATGTCACATATGGGACATGTCCCTTTTCACACACCGCACTCACTATCTACCCAGACACTGTATGGTTAAGGGTCATGTTTTGATCATCTGGATGTAATGCACTTGAAAGCAGCTGCTAGTAGAATTTGTAGTGAATATATTTTAGCTAGAACCTCGTCATCACTTCTGATGTTTCATTACTAACAGCACGTTCCCCAACAGTGACTGGATTATAGCCCTTTCGAACGACTCGTCTATGAGCCAATAACTATGAGTTACATCACAATAACAGATGTAACATTAACAGTGCTAAGCCTTTTTAGAGCAGCGTTTCAGAACCCTGCGTAAAAAAAAAAAGCCATTAAAACGTCTAGCCGGGGTTAAAAGCAGCAATCAGAACAATGATAACTCAGGGTGTGAAAAGGTTTTTTGTGTCGAGTGAGATGCTGAATGCCAGACAGAAAGAGACATACGGATGAAGGATGATGTAATCATAAATGATATACGTTATATTGTTTGCTGTGAAGAACATCCCGATGTAAGAAAGCACGATCAATTAATAACAATAAACGCAGCAGTTCCATCCTTTCCCTTCGACACCCTCCCCCTTTCCCTCTCGACACACCCACCCTTCCACCCTTCCTCTCCCACCATCCCTTCTCCCCCTCTCTTCCACCCTCCCCCCCGAGTCTTAATCGCCCTCTCTCTTCCCCCTCATTTTCCATTGTGGACACAAATATCTGAAACTTTCCAGATGTTCAAGGTCAGAAACTTTACATACGTGTAACATAAGTGACTAAAATATATGTCTGGACATAAAGAAGATGAGCCTGGATTTTATTTTACACACGTTTGCATGACGGCGAAGAAGCAACACACCAAAGCACCGCTGTTCAACTCACACACACAGTTTTCTCTTCATCCATAAGATTTGAAAACGACATCCACTAGATGGCACATCAGAGCCAAAACATCTCTGTCTATCAGGCTTTCAAGCCAAACTCTTAAAACTGTTTAGGGATTTCATTCAGAGCAGTGTTTTGTTTAACACATCAGTGAACTCTGTGTCTATTAACACTTTCAGTCGCTTTCACGATTGCTGACATGCAACTCAAATTGATTGATTTTTAAAAATAAAATAAATAAATAAAAAAACATGCAATTTGTGTAGCTTGAGGTAGATAGATGAGAAAAATATGGACGTTTGTTCATTTTTATTGTTGAACAATGCTAATGCGTGTCCTCGATTTACTTAAATTGTGTGAACGAGAATCCCACTAAAACTGGAATATTAGCACACAAAATTCAATCACAGATATGAGAAATTGTACATGAAGTGACTCCATTTCAGGATGCGAGCCCTAGTCACAGAAAGACACAGAGAGGACAGACACACACATGCATGCGGACATAAAGAGACACAATGGCACACACAAAAAAGACACACCCACACACACACACCCCCACCACCACACACACACACACACACACCCCCCGGCACCCTGCTTCTTGTCTTCCAGCTGCATAATTTAGTCTTTCAGAACAAAGTGCAGCTAAATGTTAATTAGTTTAAAAACCTACTGTTCATTATGCTGGAAAACAATGCAGGAGAGAGAGAGAGAGAGAAAAAGAGAGAGAGAGAGTAAAAGAGAGCGAGAGAGTGAAAGAGAACGAGGGTGAGAGAGGGAGCGAGAGTGTATAATAAGTGGGCACTGAATCAGGCAGTCAAGCAGTTTCCTACTTCTTGCGCTTTTTGTGTTGTAGCACTGAAGCTCTGTACACAGTGACACAGTCATACAGCTGCCCTGTGCTACTACCTCTAGCCTCCAACTCTCCTGACAGGAAGCAGCAGCATTACACAAACCTATTGCTCACGGTTTCCATCAGTTTCTGACAGAGCTTTAATGGAGGACGTTCCCTCCAATACTCCACTTAAAACCTGCAATCACCGCCCACTTTATTAAAAACACCGGCACACTCATGCAGTTATCTAACTGATCAATACATGTGACAGCAGCACAATGCACAGCATCGTGCAGTTCCAGGTCAAGAGCTTCAGGTATTGTTCTCAACAAACATCAGGATAAAGAAAAAGTATGATCTCTGAGACTAGGATCACAGCATGTGGGATGTTGGTACCAGATGGCCTCGTTTGAGTATTTCAAAAAATCTCCTGAGATTTTCACATCAGTTTCATTAGTTTTTTGTTTTTTTTAATGCTTCCGATGAACCAAGGTTCAAGTTAATTCAGTAACCATTGTGGGCTTTTCTTTCTTTAATGGAAAGGTACCTACAGTACTATTTTGTTCTGCCTTTACAGACAGAATAAGCGACAGTTATTACTTTATATACAACTTAGAAAAGTACAATTTATTTCAGTCATTTTGGTGATTTGTATTATAACATCTATAATGTATTATGCTTACTGTATATAATGTAAGAATTCAAATTGTTATTACAGTATATAAGCTAGATTTACACAGGCTTGTGAAACAGGCTAATACTATCGACTAAGTATATTATTCTAATTATAGACTAATAATATTACTAATTATTTTACTAGTTATAAAAAGATCAGCCATTTCTCCATTTTGGTCTTGTTTCTTCAATCCCTGAGGAAAATGACATTGCATTTTAAGATAGATAGTAATTATTGTTTTATCTCCATCATGGTAAAAGGTTATTAACCCACCTTTTTCATCAAAATTAGCACCATCTCTAAATTCACTCATTCATATTCACACCTACAAACTTTGGGAAAAAAATTCGTTAAATTTCTTCACATTCACTGCATTTGGCTTTAGGTATCTTATAGTAAGTTAAGCTGGCTAAGTTAACCAAGCCAAATAATTCACCTCACAGAACTTCAGACTTTTACTCAGTTAGCTACAGTAGCTAGCCTCGTGTGAGCCATTACTAAGCTAGTGCAATATTCAGTATGTTATAGGCTATATTATGGTGAGGGGAAATGTTTATGCACAAAGGACAATCATTTCTACCAGTTTACATGTATGGAAAATACTTTTGGAAAAACCCTGAGATAATCAACACCAACAGCATATATATCTAGTTTATAAAGTTTGTCATGCTTAAGTGTAGTTTTACATGCCTCCATAACCAACATGGGGAAGCATTGTGTTTTTACATCTGTCTGTGATTGTCTCTAGCATGATATCTCAGGAACAAAGCACTTTGTAGGATGGATATGGAATAATCACTGTTAGGAGCAGATAACCTGATACCTAATAATACAAGATGCGGCCCAATCCAAGTAATATCAGGGTCACAGCGAGGTTTTTCTTCAATAGCTTCCTACCTGTTTGTCAATACAAATATTTTACATCATCACGGTCAGGAAATAAAGGGGTCCTTCCATCCATCCATATTTCAAGGGTATACATTTTCAGGCATATAAAAGATCAACAAGAAGGATGTAGCCTGGATCTACTTTGACTAGTTTCCCTAGTTTAGGATCAAACAAGCCCAATCTGCCAAACTACCCCTCAGCAAACAGCTCTGCATCTAATCACGAGTCAGATAGCAATGTAAGCATCCTAGTAGATTAGCATCCTAGTACATTATTTTAATACTAGTGCAATACTAATACATCTAAGTTAACAAGGTAAATAACATTTGCCCATTCAGAATCTGCAACAAACACGTTTAGTGTCGTGTAACAAAAATGTGCCGGCTTATTGGTTGTGGTAGAGGGTTGTAAAATCCTTGGGAACAACTGAACAACTGTTTTCTGCTGCACTGTGTCTAGACAAGAGAACAAGGAAGGTTTAGCCCTGCTGAATATTCAAAAGCACGGGCAAAGAACTGGTGAGAATTGGCTATACGAGCGCTGTCGAGTGCTGTGCGCCTCTACATCAATCACTGCAGACGGTCTGGGGAGTCATGAGAAGGCTGTTACTTAATGTCTGGTAGTTATTTAAAACAGGGTATAAGACACCTAGAGAGTCCTTGATACCAAGTGCACACTGAAAGAAGGAGAGGAAAAGTGTGCTATATTGTCACAGTATGCTTTCCCGAGATACTGTGTCTAGAATAGAATCGCCTTTATTTTGTCACATATACATTACGGCACAGTGAAAATCTTTCCTTGCATATCCCAACTTTGGAGGTTGGGGTCAGATTAGTGCTGGGGCTGGAACCCTGGATTCTCCGATCAATAACAAAGATCTTTAAACCGCTTGAGCCACCACTGCCCTATCATCATATCTTTTTAATAATATTTTAGGTTTGTTTTGGAATAAATGTAGCTACAAACTGACATGAAGCATCTAATGTGGTGTTGAAAGTGCTGTGCGTAATTCCAATTAAAAGCTGTAAAATGTAATTAACATATGTAGATTGTGTTAAAAAAAACTGTAAGCAATACAAATTATAGCATACAATATCCTGACTGCATAACTGTGCACCGAGCCGTTACACACCAAAAGTATTGGAACACCAAGGAACCAATCCATTTGTTTCTGTACACTGAAAACTGTGTTTAAGAGCAAAAGGTGACTAAGATGATGCATGAGAATTTCAGCATTTATTTCCTGACCGTTTTTAGGTGAGCTAAAGTATCGAAACATGCTAGGAGTAAATAACACTTAATATTTGGTTGCAGATCCCTTGTTTGCAGTAACTCAGGGTTCCCACTCTTTTTCAGAGATCATTTTCCAGGACATTTCAAATTTAGCAAAAAAATACAAGGCTCACAGATTCACGGCCTAAAGTAATATGTTCTTCTCTCCAGAAGTCTTAGAAATAACGTACACTTTATGGCTATTACTTAACTATACTTTTAAAGACAATTTGTCATGTGAATGAAATTTCAACATTTATAAAATAAAAAAAAACGCACATATTAATACCCTTTCCTTTCTCAGGCCAATGCCGTCATGCATGCTTTAGTTTGCTGTGCAATCCCCTTACACATGATAACCTGCTTACCCGTCACCATTTGCTGAAAACATGCGAGCACTTAAACCATTCCTAGCACCTGAAACCGCCAACACAAGACAGCGTCATCCGTCACAGCGAGATTAAACAGCATAACAAAAAACCCGTCAAAACTCAGCGTCCCTGAACAGAGCGCTTTCTGTTACTAACGTTAATTGTTTCGACCAGTTGTAAACTGTTCTTTAAATGATCAAGAACATTTAAAAATAATCATTTTCCAGGACAACAAGATTTTTTCCAGGACAATTTATGTTTTCCATGTGTTTTCCAGGACTGGAACATTGGTCATTAATTTTCCAGGATTTCCAGGTTTTCCAGGATGCGTGGGAACCCTGGTAACTGCATCAAGCTGACAACGTACTGACATTAGCAAACTGTTCCTTTTTTCTTTTGGGATTCTTTTACTACAATTTTTTTCAGTTGTTTGTTTTGGTGGTTTCATCCTTCAGTCTCCTTCAGGAGGTGAAATGCTGCTCAGTTGGTTAAGGTCTAGTGATGACCCAAAACACACAACCACCACAACAAAGGACTTGACTAGTCTAAAATCTTCCACTTTCCCCCCTGAACAAGTTATGTTCTTGCTGCGTGATGAAATTCCTTCCTATTACACTAGATGCAATTCTCTGTTAATTGGCAGACTGAATTCTTCTGTACAGTTCTGAATGCTACCTAAATCTATCTGTTCCAGAATCAGCAACGTGAGCCCGAGCCATGACTCCATGTTTGACTGATGTCCTCATACCTTTTGGTTTCATCGTTTCTTCACAGGTAAAACTCAGGGCTCAAATCAAGAGTAGACCATTCATTCATTTTCTACCGCTTATCCGAACTACTTCGGGTCACGGGGAGCCTGTGCCTATCTCAGGCGTGTGCCAACCCATCACAGGGCACACACACACTCTCATTCACTCACACACTATGGACAATTTTCCAGAGATGCCAATCAACCTACCATGCATGTCTTTGGACCAGGGGAGGAAACCGGAGTACCCGGAGGAAACCCCCGAGGCACGGGGAGAACATGCAAACTCCACACACACAAGGCGGAGGCGGGAATCGAACCCCCAACCCTGGAGGTGTGAGGCGAACATGCTAACCACTAAGCCACCGTGCCCCCCAGAGTAGACCATAAATTTCATAAATATGAATGAATTTAGACAAACAATTTAACAGGGTATATCTGGACAAGAAGGACAACCTGTCAGTCAATTAAGAAATGGTGGATTCAAATAAAAGGTGCCATATTCTAAGCTGTTTAAAATATATAGATGTAAATATCAGGAAAAGAACACTGAAATTTATTGTTTCATATTCATCTTTTGATCTCAAAGCGAAATGTTTTCAGAGTACAGCAAAAATAATGAACCTGCCATGTCGTTCCAATACTTTTGGGCATATTAGGGTGTGAAAATAGAATACAAAGATTAGATGATAAAAAATGTTCTTTACTGTTCACCAGCAATTTGTGCTTTTACAATTTGAGTTTGGAAATACTGTAGCTAAGATGCTTAGCTAAACTCTAGCTGACTACACCTTTAATAGCATGGGAACTAGTAGTAGGGCCTATTGCAAAATGAGGAGCTGCATATGGGGATTTAATGTGTCGTCTCAGAGCAAAGATCCTTGGTCTGTTGTGGATGATGGTCTGTACTGCACAGTACTATTTTGTTGACCAGACGCGCATTGGACGTCATTAGTAGCTCATACAATACATGGTGTATTACACTGGTGCCGAAGAAGCCGAAGCTCAATCCATCGTACAAGTGTTGTGCTCAGGCAAAGCAAGAAGTTAATCATTTTCAACAGGAGCTGGAAAGCTGCAATGACAAGAGGTGAGGTAACTGTCAGGGGATGAAAAGTGAGAAGCAGGTGGACTGAAAGGCTTTATGCAAATTAGAAGTGAAGCAACTAAGCGACTACATACTGTACGGGAGAGAGGAAGATTGGTACAGTTGCATTTTCTCTCGAACTGTGATACATTATGCAGGTTTTTACTTCCTCAAATTTGCAGGTTTTTACTTCCTCACAGCTCCTGATGAAATCCATCATACTGATACAGGCATGAGGTAATCACAGGTTACAATGGCTCAGGTGTTCTTATTATGTTGGCTTTGTAGAAGCCAACATTCTGTTTTCCTATTTAAGCTTAGACAAAAATGTATAAATAGTAACTCCTCCTAGAGCTTTCGAGCCACATGCACCGAATTCGGATATGTTGTAGACTCTGAAGTTTGTTGCTTTTACTTTTCTAAGCGATCCGAGTACCGCTACTTCCAGTACCGGGTCTCAAATTGGCCTTTTCCCCCATAGACTCCCATTATAAACTTTGGAGGTTTATAACTCGGCAAGCTTTCGAACTATCTACACCAAACTCGGCCAGCTCCTTTAGGGTGATACTCTGAACAAACTTTTAAATTGGTGTCCCGACTGGCCTTTCGGTTGTCCCGCAGCCCCGCCCCAAATATGTGCAAAATCAAAAAACTTTTTACAACAGTGACATGTGACATATCAACACTCACAACAATGAGGGGAACTTCCTCACGTGTATTCTGATGATGTCACGTGATGTCACATGAAAATTAAAAATTAGCACAACATGGACTTGTGACATATCAAAACACTTAGCACAATGAGGAAAACTTCCTCAAGAGTATTCGGATGACATCACATGCTCGTCTCCACTTACCTCCAAATGTTTTGGCACCATAGCTTTCTGTCTACTTGCCTCGAAAACCACCAGCCTTTGAGAATACTTGCACCGTCAAAGCCAACATCAAAGTTTGTCGCGACAAACTTTACAAATCTAGTTTTATTTGGGTTTTCTAACTTACATTATAAGCTTCAGGCCAGAATTTATGAAGACTCAAAAGCAGTTCTAGGCTCATTCTCGCACTAGCACACAGTGATGCATAGCATAAATCTAGACAATCTTCAGAATCTCTCTCTTTTTTTTTGGTCTATTTAATTTGTGGTCAGATTATCAGAACTATTTTCAGATAGAGGACATTTAATTTGAGGTCAAATGTCTTAGAAAATCCTAGTAGGTAGAGAGAAAAAAAAATTACATACTGGTGAAAAAACTGATGTTTGAAAACAAAGAGCTATAACAAAAAAAACAATTTTCAAAAAGACTAAAGAAGAAAATTAGCAACCTGACCGGAATTTATTATTATAAATCACCAGAAATGAGAAAGGGGACTTTTCAGCTGTACTAACACTTTTATATACTGTACTAACACACTGCTGCTATTATACTGATGTGTTCATTCCAGTATTTCCGCACACGTAATGTTGATTGAACATACTGTATTTCATTCATTCATTCATTCACTCATTTTCTACCGATTATCCGAACTACCTCGGGTCACGGGGAGCCTGTGCCTATCTCAGGCGTCATCGGGCATCAAGGCAGGATACACCCTGGACGGAGTGCCAACCCATCGCAGGGCACACACACACACACTCTCATTCACTCATGCAATCACACACTAGGGACAATTTTCCAGAGATGCCAATCAACCTACCATGCATGTCTTTGGACCGGGGGAGGAAACCGGAGTACCCGGAGGAAACCCCCGAGGCACGGGGAGAACATGCAAACTCCACACACACAAGATGGAGGCGGGAATCGAACCCCGACCATGGAGGTGTGAGGCGAACGTGCTAACCACTAAGCCAGCGTGCCCCCCATACAGTATTTACACTGGTCAAAAAAGAAAATCTGAGGACAAGTCATTAAAAAAAGGATCCCAATCAAGATACTGTGTCCCTTGCCAAAAATGATGTACAGTAATGCGCCTTGATATTTTTTGCAGTGAACCCATCGCATGGCACAAACAGAATAGACAATTTGGAGACGTCAATCAGCCTATAAAGCATGTCTTTGGACGAGTGAAAGACACTGTAGTACCCAGAAGAAACCACACACACAGGGTAGACGTGGGGATCAAACCCCTAACCCCCAAGGTGTGAAGGGGGTTAAAAATTAATGCCTGATCTATTTTTAACTGACCATACAGTAGGTACCACAACCCACACTACTCATTTCTACACTCTCACAAGACCGAGGTTTACATTTTCACACATCGGTACAAAACCACAACCCAAATGCATCTTTCGCATCTTATGCCCTTTCCCAAGCAGTGACTTGCTTTTTCTTTTGGAAGATGATCATTTGCATTTGGCCTTACTACTGCTTTAAATAAAAAAGTAAAGGTTGCCGATGTCTCTTGGAGTTTGTGATGCTTTGTGCCAAGAGCCATGCCATCTTTGTGTCAACATAAAATGTAAAAGCAAAGCCACTAACAATTACAAAAGAACATCAACGCAAAATTAGGGTGTGTAAATGAGTTCAAAGTCTTACCGGGCATTTTGTACAATCCTTTCTCCCGGCAGCAGTATCCAGAATCTCCCTCCTGCCCTCAGTAGAGTGCTTGATCCCTGCTAGACCAGCAGTACTGCCCTTCTCCACTCTTTCACTGACCACCCTCTTCCCCTGCAGAGAAAGCTCATCTCAAAATCCATCTCAGAGTACATCAATATTTCTGTACATATTTTTACTTGTGCAATAAAAAAAAAAAATACCAATTACATATCTGCCATCAAGCTTCTCTATTAATCATCAGCACTTACTTTCCTCACTAATGGTAGGTACTGTTTGGTCGAAACGGTTTTATGCTTAAAATGTAAATTCTTGTGTACTCCCATCTCTTCAATCCACTTATTTGGGGGAACATTTCTGCTGCTGTCAATACATGCAAATCAATAGGATCTGACATGGTCACTAAAAGAAATGTGTAACCATGGAAACAGCCGAGAAATATATATTTTGCAGCACAAACAATCTAACAACATCCAGAAGAGGGTACTTAACATTCTTGGTTCACACACATTTATATGGACCTAATGCCAAGCTTGCCTTAGTGTTTCCAGGGGCAGTGACTAGAATCTGCCTCCTTTTACCACGGCCAACACTGAAAACGTTGGACACATCCTCCTGGTTCTGCAGCCCTTTAAGTATTTCATCTCCCAAATCCTTCTTAGTTACAACACGCTTCTCCTTAAATGATGAAAAAGAACAAAATCGAGAGGAAAAATGTGGTTATTTAAAAATTGGGTGTCAAACACATCACGAAGAATTAACTGCATTTTTACCTAATTGTTTGTTTGTAGTGGCAAGCTACGAATTAAAATGAAAGCTAACAAGTTTAAACCCTGAAATAAAGAACGTGATACTGCATAATGTAAACCGCAGCATTTAAGCAGAAAGACTAAAAGGCTCACAGTAGAGAACTTATTGATAGTGATGGTCAGATCCTCAACCTTCCCTTTGCGGCTCTGCATTGCCATGCCCTCCTGCTCCGCACGTTTCTTATCCTCCTCCACCTCCTAAAAGACAGGATTTAAGTCAGATTACAGCTCTCAATGTAAACCAGCATAATAGAATTTAACTGCATAGTGCTACTTGACTCAAACTAGCTCTCCTTCATCACAACAAAATCCAGCAATATAAGGTGCAAAACCCTGTCTTCAATATGACTTCAACATGAAACCACAGCCCTTTGCTGGGCAGAATCAGATTTTGTTTTGATATGGGCAAGATAAGTTAAAATAAAAGTATGGATCTAATATGTGCAAGATTGATGCGTGTATACACGTGAGTCTAATATGTGTGCATAGAAGCATGATTCTGATACGTGTGTGCATAAGGAAGAGTCTGATGTGTGTGCAAGACTGATGTGTGTATATAAGCATGAGTTTGATCTGTGAGTATAAGCATGAGTCTGATCTGTGCGTATAAGCATAAGTCTGATCTGTGCGTATAAGCATAAGTCTGATCTGTGCGTATCAGCTTGAGACTGATCTGTGTGTTTAAGCATGAGAATCATCTGTGTGTATAAACATGAGTGATGTGAAAGCATGACTTTAATATCTATGTATAAGCATAAGTCTGATCTGTGCGTATAAGCGTGAGTCTGATCTGTGCGTATAAGCGTGAGTCTGATCTGTGCGTATAAGCGTGAGTCTGATCTGTGCGTATAAGCATAAGTCTGATCTGTGTGTATCAGCTTGAGACTGATCTGTGCGTATAAGCGTGAGTCTGATCTGTGCGTATCAGCTTGAGACTGATCTGTGCGTATAAGCGCGAGTCTGATCTGTGCGTATAAGCGCGAGTCTGATCTGTGCGTATAAGCGCGAGTCTGATCTGTGCGTGTAAGCGCGAGTCTGATCTGTGCGTGTAAGCGCGAGTCTGATCTGTGCGTGTAAGCGCGAGTCTGATCTGTGCGTGTAAGCGCGAGTCTGATCTGTGCGTGTAAGCGCGAGTCTGATCTGTGCGTGTAAGCGCGAGTCTGATCTGTGCGTGTAAGCGCGAGTCTGATCTGTGCGTGTAAGCGCGAGTCTGATCTGTGCGTGTAAGCGCGAGTCTGATCTGTGCGTATAAGCCTGAGTCTGATCTGTGCGTATAAGCGCGAGTCTGATCTGTGCGTATAAGTGCGAGTCTGATCTGTGCGTATAAGCGCGAGTCTGATCTGTGCGTATAAGCGCGAGTCTGATCTGTGGGTATAAGCGCAAGTCTGATCTGTGCGTATAAGCGCAAGTCTGATCTGTGCGTATAAGCGCAAGTCTGATCTGTGCGTATAAGCGCAAGTCTGATCTGTGCGTATAAGCCTGAGTCTGATCTGTGCGTATAAGCGCGAGTCTGATCTGTGCGTATAAGCATGAGTCTGATAGGTGCCTATAAGCATGAGTCTGATAGGTGCCTATAAGCATGAGTCTGATGTGTGTGTATAAGCATGAGAATCATCTGTGTGTATAAACATGAGTCTGATATGAAAGCACAAGTACAACTTTATTATCTATGTAAAAGTCTGAGTCTGATGTGTGCATATAAGCATGTATCTGATGTGTGTTCGAGCGTGAGTCTGATATTTGCTTATAAGCAAGAGTCTGATGTGCTTATAAGCAAGAGTCTGATGTGCTTATAAGCAAGAGTCTGATCTGTGCGTATAAGCGTGAGTCTGATCTGTGCGTATAAGCGTGAGTCTGATCTGTGTGTATAAGCATGAGTCTGATCTGTGCGTATAAGCGTGAGTCTGATCTGTGCGTATAAGCGTGAGTCTGATCTGTGCGTATAAGCGTGAGTCTGATCTGTGCGTATAAGCGTGAGTCTGATCTGTGTGTATAAGCATGAGAATCATCTGTGTGTATAAACATGAGTCTGATGTGAAAGCACAACTTTATTATCTATGTAAAAGTCTGAGTCTGATGTGTGCATATACTGTAAGGATGTATCTGATGTGTGTTTGAGCGCGAGTCTGATATTTGCTTATAAGCAAGAGTCTGATGTGCTTATAAGCAAGAGTCTGATGTGCGTGTCTAACACGAGTCTGATGTGCGCGTCTAACACGAGTCTGATGTGTGCTAGACGAGCCTGATTTATTTACTGATATATTTACCTGATATATTTACTAACTAATAAAATAGAGGGTTGGTTAACATAAGCTAGGAAATAACACAAACGTCCTGATTATCACCTGATAGCGTTTCATAAGGGCCTCGTTCTTCTTTCGCAACGCCTCAATCTTCCTATCCAGCTCAGCATCTTTCTGCTCCTTCTTCACCAGGATCATGTCCGTAGAGCTCTAAGGAAAACAGTCCTTATTCACTTTTCCATAGTAGAATAACACAAAATAATAGCTACAGTAAAATACATTTTTGTTTTTTTTATTCTTGTAACAAAAATATTCAAAATATTCACATACACAACCATTGTAGTGTTGACTGTTGTATATTAAGTAACACATCCTGTGCCCTGAGGCACACAACAGGAGAATGTATTAGAGTATAAAATGCTATTCTTTCAAATATTTCCATCAAAGATTTTGGTCTTGCTGAATTCTGCAGCATTTTGATTGCCGCTGTAAGCCTGCAGCTATCTTTTTGTGCTGTGGCTCACGTTGAACTTCTGCACGTCCAACTTCACATACTGTAAATGTCATATTGTTGCGAGTCCAATGCAGAACGATTACTCAGAATCACAGGAAGATAGATCTGGAGATCGTCAGCATAGAAATGAAATTGAACGTTGTGATTGGAGATGAGTTGACCAAGTGGCAGCATATAGAGTGAGAACAGAGTAGGACCAAGAATAGATGCTTGAGGCACACCAGATGACAGAGGAGCAACCGAGGAAGAATAATCATTAAGCATTACTGAAAAGGTTCTGTTAGTGAGGTATGATGAGAACCAATTTAGCACCGCACCCTGCAGACCAACAACATGTTGTAGACGAGAGATGAGGATGGCATGATCCACGGTGTCAAATGCAGCGGTTAGGTCCAGTAACACCAAAACCACAGAGCTTTTACCATCCAGGGCTCCAAGAATGTCATTATGGACCCTCAATAGCGCTGATTCAGTGCTATGTCTTGACTTGAAACCGGACTGAAATGTATCACCAATGCCGTGCAGTTGAAGGTGAGACTGAAGCTGCGCGAAAACAAGCTTCTCCATCAACTTAGACAGAAATGACAGGTTAGATATAGGACGGAAGTTGGAGAGTATGGAGGGATCAAAGTTGGGTTTCTTGAGCAGCGGTCTAACAATAGCGTGTTTTAGAGCAGCGGGAACAGTACCCACCCTAAAACAGCTGTTTATGAAGGGGACAAGGATGGGTCCTATGATGTCAATAGCCTCCTTCAAAATACTGGCAGGAACAGCATCTAGGGGGCAGGTGGTAGGCTTCAACTCGTGGACAGCTTTTCTGAGGTCCACCAGAGTAACTGCAACATAGTTCTCTAACACACATTGCGCCGCACGAGTAGACATGGCAACAACGGGGACTTGTGTAATGGTTTGCCTAACAGACAAAACCTTGTCCAAAAAATGTTGCTTGAATGCATTGCATGCGTTTACAGATACGTCATTCAAGGCGACAGACACCGGATTCATAACAGAATTGATAGTGCTGAATAAAATTCCAGGGCGTTGGCTATTTCTATTGATGAGAGCAGAAAGATACTGTCCTTTAGCTTCCTTCAGAGCACTCTGATAGGTGGCAAGACTGTCTCTAAACATCTCCAGTGACACCTGCAACCTGTCCTTCTTCCATTTTCGCTCAGCCTGTCTACACCGGCGCCTGAGGGCCCGAGTTGTATCATTGAGCCAGGGGTCCAATGCACCATTGGTCGACTTTACCTTGTAGGGTGCAACAGAGTCCATAATCTGGGAGCAGATGGTATGGAAGGAGGCGAGGAAACGGTCCGGGCAAAGAGGCGATGCTAATTCAGCAGTAGAGGCGAGATCAGAAACAGAGAAGGCAGCAACAAAATCATCGACTGTGGATGAGGTAATAATGCGACGGCGATGGGGGGGCAATAGACGTTGGTGCAGGTGGAACAGCACAAATGTCAAACCGTATGAGAGAGTGGTCAGAGATACAGTAGGAAAATCCATGACCTCACAGGTTGACACAATCACCCCACGAGAGATAATAAGGTCAAGAGTGTGACCTAACCTATGGGTGGGACAGGAAATGGATTGAGCCAGATCTAATGAGTCTAAAAGTGCCTTAAATTCATTAGCAGGTTTATCAGAGGGGCAGAAAACATGAATGTTAGAGTCACCACAGATTAGAATATTGTCAAACTTTGCTAAAAACTCTGTCAAAAACTCTGAGAACTCAATTAAAAAATCCTTATTTAATTTGGGCGGCCGGTAGATTACTGCACATAAAATTGGACAGGGTAGTGTAAGCACAAATACTTGTAACTCAAAACTGGAAAACCCTCTAGTGGACAACTGGCAGCACTTCAGGGACTGTTTATGAATGGTGGCTATCCCCCCGCCCCTACCCGTTTGCCGTGGCGTGTTTAGGTAAAGATAACCAGAGGGGAGGATTTCCGAAAAGGCGCTGACGTCACCTGGGGGAAGTTTCGGTGAGGATAAACAGATCCAGATTGTGAGAGGAGATGACATCATTGAGGACAAATGTTTTGTTATTGAGTGATCTGGTGTTACAAAGTGCCATGCGGAACGTGGACAAGTTGACAGGCGACGATGTCACACGAGGAATTGGACGGAGGTTTCCTTGGACACAACCCCGGGTGGATGTTTCAGCGCGGCGGGGACACGGAAACGAAACGCCAGTGTTGGAGCCAACCAGCCGAAGCCATCGGTAGCATTCCCGCGATCTTCTAGCATTTTCACATCCTGGTTGATCTTGACCTCTCGGAGACGAAGAATCCAGTTGAGTCCTCAGCCTGACATGTAACCCGCCTCTCCGACCGCGTCTTCTGCGGCACTTCCTGCCTGGTAGCAGACAGTCAGGGCGTCTCAGGAAAGGAGGGATTAATGTCAACAGTGGCGGTGGTGGTTTAAAGGACTGGGTATTTAAAAGTCGATTAGTTGTACAACGCAGTTCCAACAGCATGGTGCAATCATACACCATCAACGACGAGACGGTAGCAAAAACAAACATGAAAAACATGAAAAAACAGAGGAGCAAGTGGCAGGCCAAACACAGCGGTGCCATCTTTCTAATCCCGGGGAGCAGTTGGGGGGTTCGGTGCCTTGCTCAAGGGCACCTCAGTCGTGGCCGACCTGAGACTCTAACCCACAACCTTAGGGTTAGGAGTCAGACTCAATAACCATTAGGCCAGGGACATAAGGACAAGGGAACACCTTTTAGTCACAAAAGAGCATGTGAGAATTCGTTAGCACTGATTAAAAATATCTACAATTCAGGTCTCTTCAAATTGGGATGAGCTGGTTTTAAAAAAGAAGAATTTCCAGATTTCTCCAGCTATTATGAAAGTGAAAGTGACGTGACATACGGCTATGTATGGTGACCCATACTCAGAATTCGTTCTCTGCATTTAACCCATCCAAAGTGCACACACACAGCAGTGAACACACACACACCGTGAACACACACCCGGAGCAGTGGGCAGCCATTTATGCTGCGGCGCCCGGGGAGCAGTTGGGGGGTTCGGTGCCTTGCTCAAGGGCACCTCAGTCGTGGCTGGCCTGAGACTCGAACCCACAACCTTAGGGTTAGGTGTCAGACTCAATAACCATTAGGCCACGACTTGCCCTATTATGACTCTGATTTCATAGTGAACGAGAGGCCGTCCTTTCTGCAACAGATATTGTTAAAAATATTTCAAATAGCTCCTGTCCTGTACTGCACACCAGAGGCCGCATTCATAAAGATTCTCAAAATGATCTGAGAGAGCTCCTAATTTAGCTTAAACATTTATAACTATGAATCTAGGCTCAGGGGGGGCATGGTGGCTTAGTGGTTAGCACGTTCGCCTCACAACTCCAGGGTTGGGGGTTCGATTCCCGCCTCCGCCTTGTGTGTGTGGAGTTTGCATATTCTCCCCGTGCCTCTGGGGTTTCCTCCGGGTACTCCGGTTTCCTCCACCGGTCCAAAGACATGCATGGTAGGTTGATTGGCATCTCTGGAAAAATTGTCCGTAGTGTGTGATTGTGTGAGTGAATGAGAGTGTGTGTGTACCCTGCGATGGGTTGGCACTCCGTCCAGGGTGTATACTGCCTTGATGCCCGATGACGCCTGAGATAGGCACAGGCTCCCCGTGACCCGAGGTAGTTCGGATAAGCGGTAGAAAATGAGTGAGTGAGAGATGAGAATCTAGGCTCAAGACTGATTCAGAACTCCGAGCAAGGAAACACAAAAACTTTTATCTTGGAGAGGAGGCGGGGCTTAACCCGTTACTAGGTATGACTAGGTATGAAGTCTGTGATTGGTTGTCCAATAAAAAATAAATACTAAATAAGTACTATAATAAATAAAAATAATTTATTATAGTACAAGTAAAATATTTTACAATTTTAAAATCTAGTCAATTAAAAGCCTTCACTATATCGTGTAGGGATTACATTTGTGAGCGATCATATTAGAGATGTGCTGAAATCTGGATGTTACAAATGAAGCAAATGTAATGTAAACATCTCAGACACAGCGCAGAAATGTCATGGCACCAAATGATACCGTTTCTGCCGCTATGGCATTTCGGCTCGGTTTCGAAGATGTTAGTGTATCTCTAAATGCCACAGCAGCAGAACACACACACACAAACATACACACAAACATTCAAACACATGCACACATGTCTGCGGTGTGTCCGAGATGTTATCTCTAACATGATTGGTCACAAAGAAAATCCCTCAACAATCTAATCTGTAGCATTTTATTAACTCGCTATAATTATTAAATATCATATGCAATAAGATTCTTCTCCTTCTTCACCTTTCGGCCATTTTCTCCTCTCCTAAAGAAACTCTTAAGCCTCTTAAAACTCCTCCTTTCTATCCCTAAGACTTTTTGAACTTATGAGCACAAAGGGTGCTTAAGATGCTTTGTGAATAATTCATCTTTACTGGGGTCTTCTCTTTAATCTTAAGGAGAAATGCCCACATTTTCATGACTAGGAGCAACTCTCTAGGAGCACTAAGAATGTTCATGCATATGGGTCCTAATGTCTAATAATGCTGCTTTAGTAATAATCTCTCATATTAATCATTCATTGGATTTCAGGAACCACTTCATTCTGGATCTGAAGCTTAAGAGTGTGAGGCAGGAATACAAGTCGGATGTCATACCAGTCTATCACATTTACACCCCGGGGGTAATTCAATGTAGCCAGAAGGCTTACTGGCTGTTTTTGGGAGGTGAGAGGAAACCAGAGAGCCTGGAGGACGCAGACACAGGATCAGACTAAAAACCATAGAGCTGTGAGGTGTTAAAATCACCCGCTGTGTCACCATTCTGCCCAGCCTTAATAACAACAACAATAATAATAATAATAATAATAAATAATAATAGTTATTATTATTATTATTATTACTACTACTACTACTAATAATAATAATAATAATAATAATATTGTTAGTTATTGTTATTGATGTTGGTGGTGTTATTATTAAGGCTGGGCAGAATGGTGTTAGTAATAATAATAATCATCATAATAATAATGATGATTAATAATATACATATCATCATTATTGATGATGATGATGATTATTATTAATAATAATAAAACTACAATAGAGTGGCATCCTATCCAGTTCTTGTCCAGGCTCTGTATCCAACACAATCCTCGCTATCCTTTTTAATCCGGTTTAAATTACATCACTGCTGAATAAAAGTCAAGGCTTTCATCAGCATACAAGACTATTTAAAACTTTAAAAAAGCTCGTCTTACAGTTCAGCAGTTTAGAATAGGATAAATATCAGATTAACAATAAACAGTTACCACTCTTGAGAAAATTCATTAATTAAGAAGATTAATACATTGAAAATACATTTTTTTTTTTTTGGTGTCCAGCATGACTGTGCTTACAGCCTGACGTGTGAAACGGCACAGTGTTCCTGATCCCCATAGGGAGCCTCGGTTATGGCGCTCTGTGGCGGCAAAATCACGCCGGTTGTTTTAATGACTGTAAGGTTCACTAAAGGCCATGTCTGAGAATCCTGGGGAACGAAGGGGCTCACGCGTGAATGTTTGTCAGAGATGACACATCCTGCACAGTGAGGAGTTTAGTGACATCATCATAAATTGCGCTCTGGAGTCGGATTTCTGTGAGAACTTGGCTGCAAGTGTCCCTGCTCTCACTTAAGATGATGAAGGTGAAGTTAAGCTTGTTTTTGAGAAAGACATAAAAAGCAGCCTGGAGAGAAGCCAAGTGGTGCTACAGACTGATTCAGGAAAGTGACGCAGTGTGAAGCAGCAGTGTAAAACATGTATGCCATGAGAAAGAGGGACAAACAGAACCATTCATCTTGCAGTGGAAAAGATTATGGCAAAAATCTTTCATATGTGAAGCCTTTGATAATACTAATAGGCACGACGCGACGCAACACACACACACTAGAGTAGTGAATGGAAACATAGGCACAGATCACAAGGTCTAAACAGATACATATACAGACACAAACAGAAGATAAGCTATTTGTATCTGCTTGCATCTAGATTTGAGCATTGGCCGATTCAAGATAAAAAGCATAAGCTACAATTTTCTACTTTATTTGCAGGTCAGCAGTTAAATATAAAACCTGCAGTCCTCATTCGTTCATTAACTGTCAGGTCCTGGTCACTGGGCTTTAAATGATGCTTCAAGTTTGTTCTTGTTTTAGGGAAAATTTTAATTTAGAAATTACATTTTTATTATTATTTTTTTTAAATAAATAATAAAAAATATTTATAGCCGGTATATATACAGATACAGTGATATTTCATTACACCCCAACACACCCACAGACACACACATACACAGACACACACCTCTTAGACCTCTTTATAATCACATCAAGTGAAAAAGTCAGACTCATTGACATGCAGGCTCTAAAGAAGTACTTTCCCCACACACGCACACACACACCCATGCACGCACACACAATTCCTTGTACCCAAGTATATTTCACACAATAAAATTTAATCTATTAATCCATTCAGAGAAAACACAGCTTTCACAGATTCCTCTTTCGCTGAACGTAATTTAGGGTGTAAAGTCGATCACGATGAGGGTTAAGGGTTGCTAACTCCCACACTGAGAAAATAGTTCATTTGAAAATAGTCTGAGGTACAATGTCAGTTTCCCCAAAGACGCTTACGTACACAATACGATCAAATTTATATCGTCATCTGAACATTACGCCTATGTACGCTTCTTTCCCAAACTGTTGTCACAAAGTTGGAAGCACACAATTGTATAGAAGGTCTTTGTTTACTGTAGCATTACTTTCCTCTTCAAGAGGCTTGAGCCTGTTCCAGCAGAACAATGTCCCTGTGCACAAAAGCAAGCCCCATGAAGACAAGAGGTTTATCCCAGTTCACATACTTATTCCCCGATCGATTTCTATTTTGTATAAATATTGTAAGTAGTGCTATAACACTGAATACTCCAACAAAAAGCTCTCGTGCAGTTATTCAAAAATATGAAGCGTAGAATGTTGAACACTATGAACTTTGCTTACGTAGCCAAAGAGGGGTGGGGCTACCGGGTACAGAAAAAAGAGAGAAAAAAAATTCAAGACGGTTGACAAATCTTACAGGTATGTTTTCAAATTTTGCAAGTCAACATTTTCTAAATTAGTCGCATTCTGCTAAAATTAGCAGAGTCACATTACATGTGTTTGAGGTCAGTTTCAATCAAATGGGTAACGGCTTAGACTTCCGATTAGTAATAAAATCATTAGCACTCCATTAGAGACGATTCCTCCCTTCTAAAATTCATCACGAGACCAGCTACGTCGGCAAGTACATTGATGACGTGACCGTCTCCGAGACCATCACCACACGCTCGAACCACAAAACACGCTGAACAACTTCTACAGTACGCAAGGTTTGAGGCACAGTACAATGTAGCGGCAAGGAAGACCATCCCTCCCTCCAACGACCAGCTACTTTGTCAAACTATAGCCGATGTGAGGAGAACTTTATGTGGAGTTAACCCACGGAAGTCTGCTAAACCAGACAACATTCTTGGTAGGTTGCTCAGGGAACGTTCAGAACAGCTAGTGGCTGTCTTCACTGACATCTTCAACATTTCCCTGAGTAGCGTTGTTGTTCCTACATGTCCGACTCAACGACTATCGTTCCGTCACATTCACACCCATCATAACAAAGTGCTTCAAGAGGCTTTTCAAGCTACCACCTTCACTGGACCCCCTGAGGTTTGAGTATAGTCCAAACCGCTCCAAAGGATCCTCCATCTGGCCCTTACCCACCTGGACAATAAAGTTACATACGTTCGAATGTTGTTCACTGACTTCAGTTCAGAATTCAAATACAATCATCCTGCAGCACCTGACTGAGAATTTAAGCCTGCTGGGACTGAACACCTCACTCTGAAACTGGATCCTGGTCTTCCTGACTGGGAGACCTTGGTCAGTCCGGATCAGGAACAGCATCTCCAGCACCACGACACTGAGCATTCAGCCTCTCAGGGCTGTGTGCTCAGTCCACTGCAGTTCACTCTACTGACTCACAACTGTGTAGCAACGAACAGCACAAACCACATCCCCAGGTTTGCGGATGACACAATCGTGGTGGGTTTATCAGTAAGAACGAAGAGTCAGAATACAGAGACAAGGTGCAACAGCTAACTGCCTGGTGTAAAGACAACAACCTGTATCTAAACGTTGAAAAAACTAAAGACTTCAGAAGAGCACAGAGTGACTACTCTTCACTGAACATCAATGGATCTTCCATAGAGATCATCAAAAGCACCAAAATCCTTGGTGTTCATCTGGCGAAGAACCTCACATGGTCACCCAACACCGGCTCCATCAGTAAAAAAGCCCAGCAGTGCATCTACTTCTTACGAAGGCTAAGGAAAGCACATCTCCCTCCACCCATCCTGACCATGTTCTATAGAGGAACCATTGAGAACATCCTGAGCAGCTGCATCACTGTCTGGCTTGGGAACTGCACCGTCTCAGAAGATCATCGGCATCTCTCTTCCCTCCATCACGGATATTCATAACGCACAATGCCCACACATTGACCCCACACACACCTCACACACACTCTTCAGCCTCCTGCCATCTGGAAAAAGGTACTGTAGCAGTCGAAAACGTTGTTTCATTTCACTGTGTACTGCGTCAGCTATATATGGTTGAAATGACAATAAAAGCTTCTTGACTTGACTTGTTCAACAGTAATGAGCCTCATCTTACTAATGCTCTTGTGACAAATTCCCACAGCTGCATTCTAAAATTTAGTGGAAAGCCTTCCCAGAAGAGTGGAGCTTATTAGAACAGCAACAGAGTGATTAAACATAGATAGAAGAAGAAAACAATCCTTTATTTTTTTTCCACATATACATTATAGACAATGACATTTTTTTTCTTCGCATATGCCAACTTTTGGAGGTTAGGGTCAGAGCACAGGGTCAGCCATGATACAGAGCCCCTGGAGCAGTGAGGATTAAGAGCCTGGCACAAGACCCCAACGATGGCAGTTTGGCAGTGCTGGGGTTTGAACCCCAATCCTCTGATCGACAACATATACTGTAACTGGATGTTAATCAAGTAGTGATGGGAAGTTCGGTTCTTTTCCACGAACCGGTTCTTTCGGACAGTTCATTTTAATGAACCAGTTCAATAATCCAGTTCACCAGTTCTTTTACGTCCTGACGTAATTCACAATGACGTAAATTCCTTCATCCCGCCGCTGCCGGCAGATATTAATACAATCAATTTAACACATTTGAAAAGTTCTTTGTAATCATAACTTTAGTTGAATACGTTTCTTACATTTAAGTTTTGCAAATAAAACACCCAGTACATGCATTGATGTGCAAACGTGGGTGTTTTACGTGTCTTAAATATATAAAGTTAATAAACTAATCTTCATCAACTTACAAAAACACAAAAAAAAAGCATTATTTTGAAATGTTTCTTTCGCTCCATCAGTTGTTTCAAAAACTAATGCAACTGAGTTAAACACTCATACGTTGATAAGACATTAAATCATAACCATTTACATTTGTTACTCTATCAGTTCAGTGATTTACTGTACGCATGCGCAGTAACAACAGCTCATCGGTTCTCGGACGTGTCCGAAAGAAACAGTTCTCAGTTCTGTACTGATGATTCACTGTATCGGTTCAGTGATTCACGCATGTGCAGTATCAACAGCTCGAGCTCACAGTTCTCTCAGCACAACATGTCTCAGTTTAGTGTACAGGAGTTAAATATACTCCGGGATGTTAGTTTATTTAGAGTCGGAGGGGCTGTCAGGCATGACCAAAAGTGAATAACTTTAGTAACTTGTGGATCAGCGCTGACTCAAGACGCGAACTGTTTAGAACAAATCAGTCCGATTTGGTGAACTGGTTCATCCAGTTCTCTAAAAAGAACCGGTTCAAAAGAACGATTCGTTCACGAACTGCCCATCACTATAATCAAGGGCATGTGAGTGTGATGGTCAGGTGTCTACACCCTTGCCATACACTGTACACTGTAGTATGCAGAACAGCAAATCAGGCTCAATCTAATACCACAGCTACGATCTTAACTCTCTTTCTCTAACTGTACACCCAGCAAGTGAGCCATTTTAGTACCAAACCTTAAAAGTGACAGATAAAGTGGCTGAATCAATAAGGTATAACATTACAGTAACAAGATACAAAATGAGATCTTGCAATGTTCCTGACCAGCAATGTCAAATTCTTCAAGTCAAGCAGCTTTTATTGTCATTTCTACCATATATAGCTGATGAGGTAGACAGTGAGATAAAAAACGATGTTCCTCTAGGACTTGGAAAATTGGTGCTACAGTACATAAAGAGACAGAGCTACATAAGACATCGCAGGATTAAGGGCTAAAAAGTAAAAAGTAATAATAATAATAAATTAATAAATAAATAATAAAAATTAACATAACCACTGGGGATGATCGAGTACAGCATTATCTGTATCTGTATCTGTTAACCATATGAATTATCTGTATCTGTACTCGGAGTGGGTGGGGCCTAACACGGAAGTGGGTTGTCTTGAAATGGGTGGGGCTTTAACCGGTAATAATTCATTCATTCATTCATTTTCTACCGCTTATCCGAACTACCTCGGGTCACGGGGAGCCTGTGCCTATCTCAGGTGTCATCGGGCATCAAGGCAGGATACACCCTGGACGGAGTGCCAACCCATCGCAGGGCACACACACACTCATTCACTCACGCAATCACACACTATGGACAATTTTCCAGGGATGCCAATCAACCTACCATGTATGTCTTTGGACCGGGGGAGGAAACCGGAGCACCCGGAGGAAACCCCCGAGGCACAGGGAGAACATGCAAACTCCACACACACAAGGTGGAGGCAGGAATCGAACACCGACCCTGGAGGTGTGAGAGACAGCTGAAGGTTTAAAAAAGAAAAAAAATCTCCGACAGGCACCACATCTGAACGAACCCACGTTTACCAGAACTCAACCCGAAGTAAAAAGCTGAAGAAACCCTAAACGTTAACGGAAAAGACCCGCGAACCCGAGTGACTGAGGGAGAGACAGAGAGCTGTTCTGTGTGTGACTGTGAGTAAGCAGAGCGAGACACAGCAACACAATACATCTGTATTTGTGTAGGGGAGGGGCGCTGTGACTAGCCTATCACTGTAGGGGAGGGGCGCTGTGACTAGCCTATCACTGTAGGGGAGGGGCGCTGTGACTAGCCTATCACTGTAGGGGAGGGGCGCTGTGACTAGCCTATCACAGAACGCTGACACAATCAGATACCCAATGATGATTTTCATCCAATCCGAGCACAGATATTGACTCGTATTACTCGTATAATACTCGTACTCGGCAGAAGTGCTTTATCAGTACCGGATACTCGTTTCAGCCAAGTATCCGGCTCGTCTCTAATAACCACATAAAATCATGTGTGCAACCTTGTATAATCAGAGAAAAAAAATAACAGTTTATTATTCAATAAGACAACTAATATTCAATTTTATCGCTTGATAGCTCTTGCACTGTAATAACGTGAAGACTGCATTGCTTCTAGTAACTCGGACTTGCATTAAATGACAATTGTCTGTCTGGAGTTGAGTTCTGCCCAATGAACCTCTCATAACAAGACGCTTTAATGTAGTACAGTAAAAATGGGACTGGCAAATAAACCGGATTTAATCTATCGATATCAATTTCTTGTTGGCAAATGACACTACAGCTTTTTCAACTGAAGGATACGAGTGTTTATTTCTTTCCAGTCATTATTTGTGTATATTTACAATTTTGAGCTAGACCATTAGGTTAATCTAGAAAAACAGATTGGTGCGCACCGTATTCTGCAACACTTAACTTTAAAATAGTTCAGGATCATCGTGTCACGGATCATGAACACATGGTTGAATAAGCTCTGCTGGTGTAGTGAGGGTTAAGAGCCCTAGGGTCAAGGGCCCAACAGTGGCAGCTTGGCAGAACTGGGGCTTGAACCGCAATCCTCTAATCAACAACCCATTGTGCGAGAATGTGTGGATATGTATGTGTAGAATCAATCCTGACTGTGTGTATACACAATGCACTAGAGTAAAAAAAAAAAAAAAAAAAATGTACTCGCAAGTCGCCTGATCATTCTGACCTAGCATACCATTTTGGCAGACTCCAATATCTAGAGTGACTGACATTTCTCTCATTTATAGATCAGTTAATTAATTGATCAGTTGAGGGTAAAGAGCATTGCTTAAGTGCCCAACAGTGCCTGCTTGGTGGTCCTAAGCAGGCCCGGCCCTGCGCATAGGCAGAATAGGCAAATGCTAAGGGCGCCGCCCACCACTAGGGGCGCCCGTGCACCCAAATTATTATTTTTATTAAAATATATATATTTTTTTTATTAATATATATGTATATATATTTTATTACCTGAGAAGTATTTTATTAATGTATTTATTATATACATTTTATTGCTGTAAGAAAGGCAAGGAAAGCAAGGTCTCCGTAATATAGTTTTTTTTATATAGTTTGTGTGTGTTTCCAAAATATTTTCAAAATAAAGAAAAACAGGACAAAGCTGTGCAGTTTGTTTCTGTGTAAGTTTATGAACAAAATGATCGGAACACAATTGTCTGTGATTCCAGGGGCACCAGGGGAAATCTTGCCTAGGGCAGCAAATTGGCCAGGGCCGGCCCTGGTCCTAAGATCTGAACCCAGAACCTTGCAATCAGTCGTCCAACATTTTAACCATTCATCTATCTCTTCTGTTTCAGACACAAAGTAAAGTAAATTCATGGCCTGGGATAACTCCTCACTTACACACTCAGTACATGCAATTACACACAAGGAATGTGGTATTTAACACACAAATGTGAGAGTGATGAGTCGTGTTTGTAAAGACAAAAGATGTAATTTCCATCTTTGGAAAGACAAAAACGAAAAAAAAGGAATCAAGACTTTTACAGGCAAACATGAATAATGACATATGTCTTACTTACACTTACACACACATTTTCAGACACGGCAGCAGAAAAGAGACAACAATAATGACAGATCTTCACATTATTGTTGCAGGTTTTGTGAATGTAATTGGGGCAGCAGACTGCACCCACTAGCCTTTAAAAGCACCCTTTTAAAGAAACATCGTTTACCATATATATGGCAATTTGCGGCGTTTGATTATGTAAGTGTGCGTGGCCTTGCACCAGCAGATGCAACTGAGATGGTGTAGAATTGATGGATGTCTGGTGTATACAGATGTGTATACTTGCAGACTTTTACAAACGAGACCCTTTGTTTTTCTTGTAAGACAGACAGAACCGAATCTGCATCAAAGCAAAAAAAGAGGAAAACACTTACACTGACGACTATTAACACCCGTTGGGTAGTCTGCTCGTCAGCAATACAAGAGAGAAAGAAAATTAAAAAAGTGCAAGAAGGTAGATGGGAAGCTGCTGTTCACTCGACATCACATCAGGAATGACATAAGGGTTACCGTCCCTCGTCCATGTGACATCCATTTAAATCAAAATGATGAGTCAGAACACCGATGCAGTCCAGCGCGCACAAACACTCAGGACCAGCTGTGTGGAACAAAAGCAGCAGTCTGACAGTTATAGAAACTCTGACCGAGGTTTTCTCGTCTCTCGTCACGTGTCAATATGTAAAGCGGGAAACGACCTCTGCTTTGCGCAGCAACATCACACGCTAACTTTCCTACAATTCCCTGCATTCTCATTCTCACTTGTCCTGGCATACTGAACCAGACTTGACTGTTTAGTGACCACATTACAGGAGACTGAAAACAGGGTCAGCAAATCATATGGAAGAAAATCTGTGCTCTGTGGGGGAAAAAAATGCTGTCTAAAAAATAAATCTGATCGATAGATTAAACACATGACTAAACAGCTCGATTGAGCGGGCAAGCCGAGATAAAGGGTCTTACTTCATGTAAACTGGGACATGGAGGTCTTGCAGGCCAAGAAACTCGAGCTAAGGTTGTCAGGGTACACAAACACAACAAGCGCACACACACACACACTTGCTCTTGATCTCTCTCTCTCACACTCAGACACACACACAACAGAAGGAGAGAATGTCTCCCTCACAGTGCCCAAATGAGTCATTGGCTCACGAAAGGAAACAGAGACCATAATAATCTCAGCATGCACTTCCCCACCCCCAGCTTGAACTGAAAATACCCACACATATTAGCCCAGATGATCA
>NC_083469.1:20127792-20150292 GCF_030014155.1 Tachysurus vachellii
ATTTCCTGCAGAATTAGCAGGTGTACTTTCATGCATCTCCTGCAGAATTGTCAGGTGCACTTTCATGCATTTCCTGCAGATTTATTTCCCTGCAGATTTGTCAGGTGCACTTTCATGCATTTTCTGCAGATTTGTCAGGTGCACTTTCATGCGTTTCCTGCAGATCTATCAGGTGTACTTTCATGTGTTTCCAGCAGATTTATCAGGTGTACTTTCATGATGTGTATCTCTCGCGTTACCACATCCCAAAGCTGTTGTATTGGATTCAGATTTTATTACATGAATTGCTGCACATGGACAGCAACAATTGATTGGTATTAAAATACAAAATTTGCCATGGAAACATTCTCCACACCATTACTCCACCTCCACCAGACTGGACTGTGAACATAATGCAGGTTGTGTCTATGGATCCATGCATCGTGTGCCTCACAGGAACTGGTGATCCATCAGACCATTTTTCCAGTCTTCATCTATCAGGTTTTGGTGACTTTGTGACCACTGCAGCCTCAGCTTATTGTTCTTGGCTGACAGAAGTGGAACACAACATGGCATGTTGACGTGCATTCTGAGATGCTTTTCTGCTCATCGCACTTGTAAAAAGTGATTATATGTGTTACTCTAACCTTTCTGCCAGCTTGATACAGTCTGATCATTCTCCATTGCCATCATTCAGAAACAAGGCCTACTTACTTGCAGACCTGCTGCTCACAGGAAAGCACATCTCCCTCCACATATCCTGACTACGTTTTACAAAGGGACCATTGAGAGCATCCTGAGCAGCTGCATCACTGTCTTGGATCACAAGACCTTGCAGCAGATATTGAGGACAGCTGAGAAGTTCATTAAAGTCTCTCTTCAGTTTATCACTGGTATTTACACCACACTCTGCATCTGCAAAGCCAACAGCAATGTGGATGACACCACACTCCCCTCACACACACTCTTCACACTCCTACACACACCATCAATTGTATGGACTGTACAGACCTACAGCATATACACACTCTTCCAATATATACAGTATATCCATCTGTTTACATGCTATTTTGCACACTGTTTTTTGCTATTTTCACATGCTACCTCACATTACAGTCGATTGCTGTTTTGCACAACTTTACAATATCTCAGGTAACTGCTGCTATAATACTGTGTTCATTCCAGTTTTTCTGCACACACAATATTGATTGAATATACAGTGTTTACACTGGTCAGCGCTGTTTCTGTTCTCTTTTGTGTATTGCCTTTTGTTTATTGTCTTGTATTTTTTGTTTGCACTGTCTTTTGTCCTGCAGTGTTTGCACCAGGTTGCACAGTTGCACTTTATGTATCTAGGACCACGTACTAAGTCCTTAGCTCTGTCTTTGTTTTATGTAGCACCAGGGTCCTGGAGAAACGTCGTCTCATTTCACTTTGTACTTCAGCAGCTATATATGGCTGAAATGACAATAAAAGCTTCTTGACTTGACTAGACTCCTGCCTCCTGCCCTCACAACTAGACTGTGTAACAGTTTCTTCCTTTAAGTCATCACACTCCTCAACAACTCAACTGAACTGTCCTGAGCTCACACACACCCACACAAACACACACTCAACTGTACGGACTGCACTGATCTGCACCAAATACAAATTCATCCAATATACAGTACATCCATGTCTACAGCACCACCCATATCAAACTGTTTACATGCTGTTTTGCACACTGTTTGGGCTCTTTGCACATTCTGCCGTTCTGTCAACTGCTGTTACACTTGTTACAATACCTCATATAACTGCTGATATTATAAGTGTTCATTCCTGTATTTTTGCACCTTTACTGTATAATATACAGTATGTACACTGGTCAGCGCTGCTTTTGTGTATTGTCTTGTAGTGGTTTGTATTGTTTCTTTGCACTGTATTTTGTCTCGCACTGTTTACACTAGGTTTCACAGGTGCACTTTATGTGGCTAGGACAACTTATTTTAAGTCCTTAGCTCTTGATCGTTTTATGTAGCTCTGTTTTTGTGCAATGTAGCACCATGGCCCTGGGCAAACATTGTCTCATTTCACTACATACTGCGTCAACTATAAATGGTTGAAATGACAATAACATAATAAATGTTCACACACTTTTACCACTCATCTCACCCTCTGATCTGATTGATTCATTCTGATACCTCTTCTACCTCTGGAGCTCACTGCACCTGTGATTCACTTTCTACTAAGGTTTTTACTGCCCAAAAAAGCTTATGCCAAAGTTGCACACTTGTTTCAGTAGAATACTGCAGTCTTATACCTAAGAACTGTTGCTGTAAGCTGTTACTGAATTTAGGATTAGAGTTAGGTTTAAGTAGCATAGCAATTATAATATATGTTTAAGGAAGGCCCTCATAAGGACAGTAAGATAGTGTGTGTGTGTGTGTGTGTGTGTGTGTGTGTGTGTGTGTGTGTGTGTGTGTGTGTGTGTATAACATTTTAGGGAAAATAAAAGGAATTAAAGTAATAAAAATAAACATGTGGTCCTGATTGGGGCTGGATCCCTCAGCCCATAATTGGGGCTGAGGGATCCCAGGGGTCTGGGAAGCCTAAGGGTTCACATCAGATAGTTACAGGTTTTTAGCCTCTGAATAGGTTTATGCAATGCAATCAGCTGTAGGACAAGGTATGAAAACATTTAGGGATTTAGAGATGCATCATCCTGCCAGTGGGAAAGCATGAGTGAAAAAACCCTACAACAAACTTGCAATGAGTGTTCAGAGAATATATTTTTGTGTCCTGTACAGATTTGTCCATGTGGGGCGCTGTTGCGCTATGTGAAGTCATCTGTGTTCTAAAAGACTTAACCTTTTTATAAGTGTGAGGAACGCAGACTAATGCATGGCATAATGGTAGTGAGTAAGTGATGAAATGTTAGTAAATAACAAAATGTAAAGCTATAATGATCACGTTTAAGGTTCAAGGTAATTAATATTCCTGAACTTCCCCTTTATACTCATCTTCCTTTTTTTTCCAAAACATGACTAATCTCTTGACTCATTTCTTTTTCACTCCCAGTGACTTTCCCTTTTTGTGCTGAACCTAAACACCGAATATGTAGGCCAGCGGTGTCCAATCTTATCCACAAAGGGCCGGTGTGGGTGCAGGTTTTCATTCCAACCAACCAGAAGCTACACTAGAGTCTACTAAAAGCCAAAAACAACTGATTAAACAGGTGGAATCAGGTGTTGCTTCTGCTTGGTTGGAATGAAAACCTGCACCCACACCGGGCCTTTGTGGATAAGATTGGACACCGCTGATGTAGGCACTCAGGCAGTGACTGTGTAATGGGAAACATGTGATTATAATCTAAAGTCTGGTGACTGCAAGTGTGTTGTGGGAAGTGAAGTCCTGTGCTGCCACGATTGTAGGCTGCAGTTTGTTATGGGAAGTGGAGTCTGAAATGTGGGAAGATCTGACGATAAGAAAAGAAATGACATCTAAAAAATGTACAGTATAACCAAAAAAACTGTTTTTGAATTACTCCTAAAAGAGTAGAATGTGGTTGAGAATGCAATTACAGGAATGTACTGTGTGTACACATGCATAGGAACTTGACTACTGCAGTGTGTTCGGGTAAGGATGCTGATGACGTATCATCTATTACTGTGTGTGCAGTGTAATGATTCATGGCTGCTTGAACTTTTTTCAGATCTGTTGTGATTTAATTTTTCACAACTAAACTTTCCTAACTTCCTTTTGGTTTCTGATGGTAAAAATGTTGTTCTGGGGGCACGGTGGCTTAGTGGTTAGCACGTTCGCCTCACACCTCCAGGGTTGAGGGTTCGATTCCCGCCTCCGCCTTGTGTGTGTGGAGTTTGCATGTTCTCCCCGTGCCTCGGGGGTTTCCTCCGGGTACTCCGGTATCCTCCCCCGGTCCAAAGACATGCATGGTAGGTTGATTGGCATCTCTGGAAAGTTGTCCGTAGTGTGTGATTGCGTGAGTGAATGAGAGTGTGTGTGCCCTGTGATGGGTTGGCACTCCGTCCAGGGTGTATCCTGCCTTGATGCCCGATGACGCCTGAGATAGGCACAGGCTCCCCGTGACCCGAAGTAGTTCGGATAAGCGCTAAAAAATGAGTGAGTGAGAGAAGATGTTGTTCTAGTTTTGATAAACGTGTAAAGATGATAGAGCCTGGTCTTCAGTACCAGACTAGTTTTCTGCTCTGAGTATAAAAAAAGACAAAAGGCAAATGTTCCAAAAACATGCAACTGTTCTGTTTCTGTTCTGTTTTCATTTCTAGTATAACCAGTATATACCTGCTCTGGTACTGATCCAGTACTGACTCTGTTGCATCCCTCTAATGGATGTTGCCTTTATTAACATGCAGTGTCATGTATGTGTCATATGAGTAAACATCACATAAATATGTCAAGTGATTGGACAGAAAATACTTCAAAAATCTTTGAAACTCAACTTTCAGGTCATTATCGACTATCATACTAATACACAGTGGATCACTGCAGCTCTAGTCTGTGTTAATGTGGCTTATGCACGTTAGTTCCGGTCCAATAATTTGATTGGTCAAGCAGTGTCCCAAGAGTGCCTACATTTCCTATGACCGAATTAGGACCTTTCACTCCCTGTATACAACATTTGAATTAAAATATGTAATATGAAAACTCGACACAATGTAAGCTAGCTAGCCAGCTAGCTGATGTGCTATAAGGTGAATGTGTCTTCTTTGTATCTTCTAGAACAAAAATAAGCACAATATTTGGCCTTATTGGGTCCCAAATATCACTTAATAAACTGTTGTGATAAAATAATATCACACTCACATTCCTGTGGTTTATATTACCTGAGTGTAGCTATATTCATTTCTGTGATGACCTACAGCACTTGATTTGTTCCTCATGCCTACGATGAATCCAGCGGTACCAATATTGCATTATAGCTTAATTATAACATTTAATTTTCATTAGGTGTAAATTCTTCGATGCAAGATTGACATGTAGATGCTTTATTCAAACACAAGACAATGGTTCTTTAAAAAAAATCATTAGTGCAAACAAAGACTTCCTGAAGCTGTAGGAGGGGGAAGAATTTACTATTCAAACTGGCTGAGAAAGTCATTGTTATTACTGTCAAAACATGACATTCATTCTATGGGGTTCCTTTAGCAAAAAACAGTGATACAGAAGGATAATATCTTCATTGTTCTCAAAAGTGTCACCACTGGAAAGGAGAAATCCATCACTCCAAACAAACAGCCAGTCTCCCCTGGGTTTCCCTGAAGTAAAGCTGATTACATCTTTTACATGAAAATACAATAAACAACTCCTGTGGTGATGCATGTGGCATGATGGCTGACTAAAATTGGTCCCTTGTGGATGCCTTAGTAGCTGTCTTAATAAATATGCATTGTAAGCTGGTAGGATCAGTTCACACTGATAGACTGCAGGAGTTCAATTCAAACTTACTTCAGGACCTTGTTTTATATTAGACTGTTATTTGAATATCTGCACGACTATGATCTCTTTATGTATCTACTGTATCCTATTGCATGTATTATTCTGATGAACTCTACCTGTGTGCTGTTTATTTAACTGTTTATTACACCATAATACTTATCTATTTCATTTAACTTGCACTAGTAGTTGGATGCTGTCGTGGAAGTTTTGAAGTTTGAGAGATTTAAAGTATAAAGTATCACACTGGTAGACACGGGCAAGAGTAAAAAAGGTTTGACAATTTATTGTGCTCAGCTGCGCAGCAGGACCCAACACTCCGCATATAGCATGAGAGATGAAGGGCCCCGATCATTGATTACATCAAGATTTTATAGACAGGACTCAAGTAAAGAAGATATGTAAAAGCAAAACATCATCAATCATTGGCACAAAATCACCGCATGCTCATCTCCTGATCAAGCTAATCTGGACCGGGAAAAGGTCTGCTAGAAGGCCTACTAGAAGATTTACTGTACGTTGTTTATGCCTAATTCCTCGCCTCCAGTCCCTACTGCTCTTGTCATAATCCTAAGAAAACAACCGACGTGTCAGGGATCAGCGCTTTTTTTTTGACACGTGCGATTGTTTGATTGTTTTTGTCACGTGGCTGCCCCGCCTTCGTCTGCTCCTCCCTGTCTCCACACCTGTTCCCCTTTGTGTGATTGACTTGTCTGTTATAAATGTGAGCCGCGTTACCGATGGCAGCGTGGATTCATTAGTCTTAGTTACGTTTAGTTACGTTAAGTCCTTTGTATGGTCTTCATTATTTATTAAACCCCTTTCATTTGAAGCTATCCTGCATACGGGTCTGTCTCCTTCCTTATCCTGGTCATGACAGATGACAATGTCAGTCTCTGGTCACTACAGATACAAGGTAAAAGCATAGAGGGCCAAGGCCTTATAAACATCTTTAGATTAGAAATTTCCACCACAATGCTAACACTATTTCACTGCCGCTGTACTTGTACTCTGACAATGACAATAAACCTAACCAATTGACAATTGAACCTAACCTATTTTAAACTATCTGTTGTTTAAATTCAAACTAAAACTGTAATCATGTGCGATTTTCACCAGAACAGGAATAAGCCAACCAAGTACACTGAAATTACACTAACTTTATTCCTAAGCCCTTTTTTATTTATTTATTTATTTATTTATTTATTTATTTATTTGTTTATTTTTATTAAGATAATGCTTGGTGGCTTAGTTAGCACATTTGCCTTACAGCTACTTTGCTGGGGGTTCGATTACCCCTGTGTGTTGTGTTCACATTTTCTCCCCATGCTTCACAGGTTTCCTCCCCTGACATGTCTAATAGGATGAATGGCATCTCTAAATTGTCTCTGCTGTTTGCAATTGTGCCATGTCATAGACAAGAACCCCATTCAGGGGGTCCCCTGCACTGTGTCTTTTGTCCCCTAGAAGAGACTTCAGGTTCTCTGAACCTTGTGTAGGATAAAGAGTTCAGAAAATGGATGGGATACCCAGAGTAAAACATTTTACACCTCTGACATACAGCTATAAAAAGGCTATTGTTTTAATGCTTATGATAAACCAGTCTTTTCACACAATTCCACTAAGGGTTAAAAGTGTTGAAAGAATAGTTTATACAGTATAGCTGACAGTCACATTTGAATAAAAAAAACGTCATATTCGTTTTATACAAATGCTGCACATATCAGTATTAATTAAACTTTTTTACCATAACTTTTTAACTAAAGTTCATATCTGGATTCAGTTGCATTAACCTTGAAGATCAGATAATACAGTTTTTTTGGCATGAGAGAACACTTTTTTTTTACTCACTCACTCACTCACTCACTCATTTTCTACCACTTATCCGAACTACCTCGGGTCACCTGTGCCTATCTCAGGCGTCATCGGGCATCAAGGCAGGATACACCCTGGACGGAGTGCCAACCCATCGCAGGGCACACACACACACTCTCATTCACTCACGCAATCACACACTACGGACAATTTTCCAGAGATGCCAATCAACCTACCATGCATGTCTTTGGACAGGGGGAGGAAACCGGAGCACCCGGAGGAAACCCCCGAGGCACGGGGAGAACATGCAAACTCCACACAGACAAGGCGGAGGTGGGAATCGAACCCCCAACCCTGGAAGTGTGCGGCGAACGTGCTAACCACTAAGCCTTTGTGCCCCCACACTTTTCTTTTATTCTCCAGATATAATATTAGTTACTGTGTTCAGGAAGATAGTCAAAGGCCTCCGGTTTTCACAAGGGAGTCTTTTCTTCAGTTCAGGGAATCGTTTTCACTCCTTGAAAGCAAACACAGAGAGGATGAGGAGGAGCTTCTGCCAGCAGGCCATTCGGCCCCTCAACCAGGAGAACACCTACAGTAGAGCCTGGACTTTTTCTTGAAAAAAAAATGTTATTCTTTTACATTAGTGTTAATTGTCTCTATTCTTTTTTTAGCAAGGACAGTCATAAAAAGCATTTCACTGCATATCTTAATGTGTATGATTGTAAATTTGAATTTGTATCTCATCTCAACAAACAAACCAAGATTCGCACTGCATTCCAAAGTACGCTGACTTTTTATGCTGATTCCAAACCCAGCATAAAAATAGACATATCATAGCCAAAGTCCTCCCAAAAACAAATGCTGACATTAAAGCTCATAACTGGTTGAACAAGGTATTCCAACTTCCCCAGACACACCTCCAAAGTGGCCACTGAGTATAACAAGAGACATATTAGTATATGCCAACTATATGCTATAGTGTGTACACAGGACATTCTAAAGCCCGACGAATTAGGAATAAATGTTTTACCAAACAAACAGCATGTCTACTTAGGAAACTGATGCTGCTTCAATAATAATAAGAAAAATTGCAATAATCTTATAATTATGAAGGGGGCGGCACTAAGTGTTTAGCATGTTTTCCCCACAGCAACAACAATACACTACAGTATCTGATGACACACACACTGAGAAGAGATGTTCAGGGTGGGGCTTCATAGTCTACACAACTAACATGCATTTTTTTGACAGGGTTAGAGAGTCACCTCCCTTACTGTGTTGTGTGTGGAGAGTTTGCAAGGTCTCTACATTCTTCAGTGGTGTCAACTCCGGTTTCCTCCCCTTGTCTAGCCCAATGACATCTATAGCAGGCTGATTGGCATCTCTTGATTGGCAAATTGTCTGTATTGTGTGAATGGGTGCAGGATTGTACCTTGAGTTGGGATGGAACCACCTCCAGGGTGAACCCCCAACTTGTGCCCTGAGTCCCCTGGGGTAGTATAGGCTCCATGCTCCCGGCAACCCTGAGTAAGTGTTACAAAATAAGTGAAAGGATAATTAAAAAGTGCAAAACATCCAAAAAGGAAAAGTTATCCAGATTCTATATAGTGTGCAGTGATGTAGTGTTAGGACGTTGGACTTTTAGTCAAAAGGTTGTGAGAAGGTTCAAATCACAACACTTCCAAAATGCCACTGCTGGACCCTTGAGGAAGGTATTCAACCTTCAAATGCTATATGTAGTATGGTCTGGATAAGGGCATCTGCCAAATGCCTGTGTTTTCTAAAACGTGGGGGTGACGACACAGACAGACTGCATACAAAGCCGGAGATACAGTGATGTCTAGATGGGCTTGTGTGTTGTTATGACAACTTCACTGTAATTCAATACAGTACACACATACACATCGAGAAGACATTTTCAGGGTGGGGTTTTATAGGCTACACAACTGAAATGCATTTTATGCCAGTGTGCATTACGGTTATTGTGGTAACACAAACCCTGGGTGCAGTTGTGTTGGTTCAGTATTATTGGTTGCATTTTTTTTTTGATAGTTTGTAAATCTGGTTTTCAGTTACTAATTTTACAGTATATTAAACCAGTTGTGGCTAGAACATGCTATTACTGAATTATTATAAAGTCTGTTGAATTATTATGCCATTGTCTCATATCCTGATCACTGTGTAGAGTGTAGCGTGATCGTCCTTGTTGTACACTCAGGCAGGTATCTGCTTGTCAGGTGAGAGAAATGTAGGTGCAAATGTGTAATTATAATTCCTGCCAGTGTATCTAAACAATTATTGTAGGCCTTCCCTTGGTCCATCACCAGAGCAAAGCAATTCGACTGAAAAACAAACCAACCCATTTTTCACACACAGTGCCTCCGGAAAAGAGATTTATTTCCTTGTTGCTGTGTTGCAACGTCAAATTTCATCATATTGCATTGGGATTTTTTCCCTGCCCCTTTCTACAGAAATAAAATGAAATTAACTATTTGACATGCTCTGAATGATCTGAAAAAAAAAAACATCTGATAGAACTGATACAACACTCTCTCTGAGTGTGAAGTGTCCTTTTGCAGGATTAACAAGTTTGAGTTGTCAGATGTGTCTATATGAGCTTTGTGCAGTTTGTACATTGTGCATTTCCCAGTGCAGAATTCCCCAAATTCCCTCAAATTGATTTTGTTTAACTAGACGGAGGACATTTCGGGTCATGTCACAGATTTACAATTAGATTTAAGTCTGGGCTTTGCATCAGACATTCCATAACACTTTCTTTGTAGTCTTTCCCTGTCTGTGCTTTGCTAATTGTTCTGTTGGAACATAAATTCATTCATTCATTCATTCATCTTCTACCGCTTATCCGAACTACCTCGGGTCACGGGGAGCCTGTGCCTCAGGCGTCATCGGGCATCAAGGCAGGATACACCATGGACGGAGTGCCAACCCATCGCAGGGCACATGCACTCATTCACTCACGCAATCACGCAATCACGCAATCACACACTACGGACAATTTTCCAGGGATGCCGATCAACCTACCATGCATGTCTTTGGACCATGGGAGGAAACCGGAGTACCCAGAGGAAACCCCCGAGGCACGGGGAGAACATGCAAACTCCACACACACAAGGCAGAGGCGGGAATCGAACCCCCAACCCTGGAGGTGTGAGGCGAACGTGCTAACCACTAAGCCACCGTGCCCCCAGAACATAAATTTTACACCCTAACTGAAGATGTCTTGCTGACTGAAACAAGGAAGAGGAAGCTAAGCGTTTAATATTTGATGCTATTGCTTAGAAGGACATTTGCCAAATGCTGTAAATGGACAGGTTCTTCATAAAATAGTTGGCTTCATAATAGTTGGCTTAAATTTGGATCTATCAAGAGTTCCTTCTGCTGCAAAGCAAACATAGAGTATGATGCCACCACCACTATGTTTGATCAAAGGTTGCCTGGATATTGGGATCTATTTTGTTTGTGCCAAATATTATGCTTTGGCTTTTGACCAAGTACCTCAACTTTAATCTAATTAGACTACAAAACCTTTGTCTAAAGTCTCTCAGGCTGAACATTTCTCAGAAGCGGCTTTGATCTGTCTATTCCCCCATCGATCTGTGAAGAGCTGATGATATTGTTGCTGTCTTCACAGGTTCACCAATTTTTAATGAACTCTGCAGCCACTTCATTGCTCTGACTCTTCTTCTGACAATTGCCCTTCTTACTCAAGCACTCAGTTTAGCCTGATCTTGGTAGTATCTGGCTTGTATTTTATTTTTTCCACTATGACTTAATGGTTTTAACAGTGCTTCTAGAAGGTTTCAAAGTTTTGATAATGTTTTAATAACGTTCTCCATCTTTTTTTCCATCACCTTGATGCTTTACAGGTAGTTTCTTGTCCTTTGAGAGAGTAGAACCGATCTAATTTGCCGTTTCATCTATTAGACTACCCAAAGTCAGAGATATTCAGTGTGCAAGCATGTTTAACATATCTGGTGTGAGCTGTAAAAAGGGAAATACTACTCCTAAATTAGATGAAAGTAAAGGAAAGAGAGAAGTGAATGTTCGTCGATTATGTTGCATTTAGAATATTTAAATAATTTATAGGGAACACTCGAGGGCTCGAGGTAGGAATACACCCTGTAAAGGACGCTAACTATAGGGCATCATGCACACACAGTGATACACTCATTCCCAACTAGGGCCAATTTCACATGTCTGCATAACAGAATTTGAATCAGAATATGAGGTGAGAGAAAACCAGACACAGACAGTAACCACTGTGGTGCTCATGGCCAAACCAGGGATCCTGGGGCTATCGGGCAGCAATGCTACCAAATTGCTACCTATCAGGCCTCCTACATTACCCCATGCAACACTGAACTTTAGTTGCATTTCATTTTGGATTAGCTTTATAACTGTGTTTCCCCCTAAATTTACATTTTTAAGCTAGCATGGTCTTGCCTATACATCATGTTTTGGACCACAATCAGTAATTATAAGATGCATGTCACAACCTCTGCAGCCACACCTGTGTATGTCTCAGAAAATTCTATACAGTCCTTCAGAAACACACCTGTCTTAGCAGTAAAGTCAAATGGTAGAAACTGTAAAATGACTCATACGTGTCTACTGTATATAATCCAAGGTAAAAACAACTACTACACATCACATGTGCAAACGTGCAGATGAACTTCTTTCCTTGCCAGGTCCACTGAATGGCTGATGTTAATACTGCTATATTTTCCAGGTCATAAGATTTCTCTTTTTTTTTGCACTATTTCAGACCCTGCTATTTAATTTCAGATCCTGCTACAGTGCAGTCTTCTGGTTACATGCTGTTTTATTTCCTGGTTTTCATCCAGCATTACTTCTGCCTTGAGCAGTGTTTGCTTCTGTCTCTTGGTATTAGCGATTCATTGTCATTTCATTGCATTCATAGTTTCAATTTCCCAGATTACAAGTCTATACTTTTTTGCTTCCAGACTCTTACTTAACATTCTTGTGTAGTTCATTGTTTTTTTTTTTTTACTTTTGCCAGGGTAACCCCCCCCCAGCCCCCCCGACCTGAATCATTGCTATTGTTGTTTTTTTTTTCTGTTCACAATTAAATAATCAATAAAAAATAAAAAGTAATTAAAAATAAATAAACAAATGTCTTTTTGTGTTTTCACCCTAATAATTCAGAAGGATTCTATATGAAACAAGAGAAAGTTTCAGTACAAACCCCAGTATTTTGGGTTACATTGGTGTAAATCAGTCCCTCCAGGATTTCATGGCGTGCTTGATTTTGCTGCTGTTTTTTTTTTTTTTTAAACTGTTTTTTTCAGCGTTATACGCTTTTTTTTAACTAGACCTTTAAACTAAATTAATGACATTATTAAAAAACAATGCAGAAAATAATATGTTAGTAATATTGTGGATACTTGACTGATACTTCTATCCTTGTGGGGACCTTTGGTTATCACTTTTAAGTGGTAAACTGCAAGATCAGGCTTCTTCTTTTCAACTGCTACTAGTAAAGACACATACTGTGTTGTAATTACTATGCTACAATAGCTGTACTGTTCAACACACGTGACCCAAAGAGGGTTTTGGCTAAATGTGTGCTGTGGTGATGAAACATTCTGTCATTGTAAATGTAAATGTCGAAAATAAAATACTAATACTTAATTAGATTGCTAAAATCATGTTTTGGTTTTTTAAATAATTCTGAGGGAACAATGGGCACAAAGCAGGAGTACACGCTGTAGAGCATCATGTACACACAGTGACACACTCATACACACATACAGGGGGCAATATAATTTGTTGAGGTGAGAGGAAACCAGGTATAAGGTGCAAAATTTCCACACATTTACATTGACATTTTCTTCGTAAATCTTTAAATTGTAAACCCATTCAATGGAGCTTTCTTAACAAGCTAATGTTTTTATTTGTTTTTTTTTTTTAAGCTAATATCTTGCCAGTTTTTAAGTATACCGGTTTCTTCTGCCATGGTAAGCAGGGTTTCATTAGCATGCAACATACTGAATAAAGTGGCAGGAATGCGAAACAAAACCCTGAAATTCTAAATTTCCTAATTTCTAACCATCCTCATCACCTGTATTTCCATATCACGCTGAGATTTGCAAGGATCACTGAATTTTTTTTAAAGAATCACTAATTCTTCCAAATATCTATCTGAAAAAGGTTAGAAATGTGGCAAAGAGGTTTAAAAGAAGACAAAAGCTTCAGCTGGGCTATAAATCGCAAGCATTTTGATTCTCCTCTGGTTTGTTCCAGTTTACTTTTGTGCACGTTGTCAACGAGTTTCACGGTTTGTTTTGCAACAAAAGTTCACTGCATGATTCATGTCATGATCATCATCATCATCATCATCATCATCATCATCATCATCATCATCACAACAGCAGACATTCAGCCCATAAGAGGCTGGAATTTCAAGTTATAAAGGAGTGGTGCAAACAGCTCCACAATGCTCCAAAAAAAAACACTAAAGCATATAGACTTATGAGGACAACCTAAGGCGTTCACAACCCAGTGTAATTAAAGCTGTTCATTGTGTTAAACTGCAGGTAATAAGAGTGTTCTGATTGGTCGCTTATAATCCATTTGATCCATTTAAGCCAATTACCAGATTTTGTAAATGTTTAAAATATTGGAAACAATTTGAACATAACTTTATTATGAATGCTTATTTTAAAAAAAAAAAAAAAAAAAACCTATGGAGATATAGTGCATGAAACCCCTCCACATGGATAAGACTACATAAGAGTCCTCACAACATAGCAAAAATAGAAAATAGTAAATTTCTAAAATGACTCCATTTGGACTGAAACATATATGGAGTGATATTTTAGTTTTGGCACAAATAATAAACAAAATGTAAATGATTTTTATAAAATCCTCTTTATACCGTGATATGTGTAAGCATTAGTGCAGATATTAACTTACGTAGTAGCACAGTTTATCTATTTGTATATGTGTATTTAATATCTAAAAAGCCTTTATATTACAACCTCTTCTCCAAAAGCTGGTGCAAACAGGATCCTACGTTAGGGTTGTCCATAACACATTTCTGCACTTGCTTAACATGTTGAACCAGTCTAGACCTGTCCGTCTACTCCAAGGTGTGTCTACATCATATATAAAGACGTAGCAGAGCGATTCTTCAAAGGTGTACTTGTAGAGGTATCAGGTAGGAACATACTACAGAGATGATTTCTAATAATGCAATAGAAGAGTTTAAACATTGAAGCATGTAGATTGTAGAACTGTGTAGTGGTTAACGTAACAAAAATTTGTACAAAATGCATTCTTTTTAAAATGTCTCCTTCCTTTTTTGTGCAGTTTCAGTGTTGTTATTTCTAAGAACAATAATATGGGAGACACAAATCCAGGTATGTATTTTCTGAACTATATGACAAAAAAAATTCTCTAACCATTTCTAAAAGAAACTTTTGTTTGATCAATCCTTTGCTCTGTTTTCTCTTTTTGCATGTAAAGACAAACCCCCTCAGGTAACAGCCTAATGTGTTTTATTCTTTCTGATATGCATGTTAATGATATGCATGTATAGATATACTGTGGATATGTAAGAGTAGCATCACATGCTTTGAGAAATATGATGCTCATGTATCTTTCTGCTGCAGTGCAATAAGGGCAAAGAAGGTGAGGGCAAGGCCAAAGGTAAAGGCCCAGATCACGGCCATGGACACGGCCATGGACCAGGTCAAGGTCAAGGCCAGGGAGAGGGTCATGGCAAAGGTCATGGTCACGGACACGGTCAAGGTGCACCAGGAAAGGACTGCAAAGGAAAAGGCAAGCCATAATGACAAGAAGCTGAGTGAAGAGACGTCTGAAGTCTGGCTGATGCCGTTATCTTTCTTCTGTAAAACACTATGAATTAAATCATACATGTATAAGTAAACTGCATACATTTGTTTACCATTAAACGATAAAAAATAAAATATTCAATAATCAATAACAAACATATTGTAGAATCACTGACTTCTTGGGGTATGAAATTCACACACCGATCTCCAGTTTTAAAAGAAAATGACGTAGCTGTTGCAAGGTGTGTAACTTTATAGAGCAAGAATGTGGACATGCTGAAACAATTTCGTCTCCTGATTTCTGGAAATAAGAACCACTTGGTTTATGAATGATTTTTTTCGTAGTCAACACTGATTATGCAATCCAATATTAGAATATAGGCTCAAATATTAGAATATTAATAATAAAACTTCGTTCTAGCTAATTAAGCTTGTGTTTTTCTATTATTATTATTAATTAATTATTATTTATTATTATTTATTATATGCCAGAAGTCTACAGTCAATTAAAACTGTATGTGTTGGAAAAAGTGGAAAAAATTTGGTGCACCGATCAGACATCGGGCCAATAGTCATTTCACCAATTTTGTGCGCCGCCCCTTAATCCCTCTAGCGCCACCCTTGGGAAAGATTTCAGGGTTCATTTTTGTTTAGCTGATGATATTGAAACATTTGACAGAAGCAAAGTTTGTTTTCCTTTGCTCAAGGCAATTTCAACAGACTGCATGATGTCATTTAATCATTATATTGGTTTTTCTGCTATTTTTAGTTTTTTTTTTCCTTAAAATCCTTCCAAATCCTAAGGTGACCTTTCCAAAAAAAAAAAAAAGTAATTTGAAGGTTTTTATCTTTAAAAATGTTCATTGTAAATGTTCACTTGCAAAAACAAGTATAGAGAATACTTATATTTAATACTTACTTAAATAATACTTATTTTATATGATGGTATATGATGCTACCTGCTCTGGAAATATTTGGAATAAAGTGAAAATTCTGGAAAAAAATTGAGAACTGATGACATTTTGCATCTACAAGTTCTAAATTTCTGCCATTACATGGACAATAAAGTTTGTCTGTCTCTCAGCAACATGTTTATATTTTTGAGCCAAGCCTGACTGAGAATGAGTGGAATGAATCTACCGAGTTACACTTACAGAGTGACATACAACAGTGCTTTTGAGTCTCTATCGATGAATACATTAACACTGGATCACTAGGTTACAGACTTATGATACCATTAGCCTAAAATTGTTCACCTTTTGTTTTTGTTTATTTGTTTTTTTAACATACACATAAACAAGGGAAAACGTGCTAGTTCAAGTATTTCAGGAAGACGTAGGTCTTCACCCGTTGATTGAACGGGGCAGCATGTGTGGACAAAAATGGCAGAATCCTTCTGATGTTGTAGAGAAGAAACCGACATGAGCATTTAACATTAGCAACATGCTAATAAGGAAAAGGATAGTTGATTATCCACGGTTACCCCAAGGTTGAGAAGGGGACATCAGATTGTTATGCAGGCATATTGCAAGATCCTGACCTGGGATGATCAGCAGTTCAGTTTTGCTGGGATTGGGGATTTTAACTGATGAGCTGTCATCCAAGATGTTATGTCCGCCAGACATGCTGAGATCCGAGCAGAAGCCGTGGTATCTGAGGGCAGGATGGAGAATAAGAGTTGAGTTTCATCAGCATAGCAGTGGGGAGAGGACTAAGTAATGAGCCATGTTGGACACCAGTGTGGAGTCTGCATGGAGAAGATGTCCCTCCCCTCCATGTTACCTGATATGAGTGACCTTCCAGGTAGGAAGCAAACCGTTCCCATGCTGATCCAGCAATTCCAAGATTCCTGAGGGTGGACAAAAGTGTCTTGTGACTTACCATATCAAATACAGTTGTAAGGTCAAGGAGGACGGTTAGACAGACAGTTGACAGATAGACAGACAGTTGACAGATAGACAGACAGTTGATTATAGACAATGCATTTAAGAATTTTTGAAAGAAAAAAAAGAAGTGATACTGGTCTGTAGTTACTGATGTCTGATGGATCCAGAGCAGGTTTCTTCAGGATGGGGATAACCCTTGCTCTTTTGAAGGTAGTTGGTACATGACCAAATGTTACGGAGCCATTCATTGGTGATTGTGGTGATGAAGGGCAGAAGGTCATGTGAGATGATCTGGAGCTTAGTGGAAGGGAGTGGGTCCAGCAGGCAGGTGGGAGGATTGGAAAACTGGATGAGATGCAAGATCTCTTTTTGCTATGGTTGAGAAGTGTGACAATGATGGAGTAGGGGAATCCTGACTGTGAAATGTAGGTGCAGTTGGGGAAGTGAAGGACTGGCAGATTTTCTCAATCTTTTCATTGTAAAACAAAGCAAAGTCTTCTGCAGTCAGGAAGCATGAAGCAGGTAGAGCCGGGGGGTTGGGAAAAGAAGAGATGATGTGGAGAAGCTTCAAGATTTTCCTTGTAGAAGGAAGTCTTGGCAGAAGTCACATCTGAAGAGAACTTGGCCAGATGCGTACGGTAAGAGTCAAGATCTGCATTGAGTTGTGATTTCTTACACTTTCTCTCTGCTGATCTTAGTTCTCTTCTTTTTCTGTGCAACACATCTAATAACCAAGCAGCACAACAAGAAGTCTTCTTGGGTTTAGTGGACAGAGGACAGAGATCATCCATGGTTGAAGAAAGAAAGGACAGGAAAGTCCAAGGGTAGTGAGGAAAAGGAGTCATGATCAGAAAGCGATGAAAGAGTGCCAGAAGCTACAGAAGAAGGGGAGATAGAGTGGAGTTTTGTCTTATGTAAGTGGCACAATAATAAGTAAAAAATATTGTTGTCTTTTTTTAGTGTTAGCTTTAGATTTATGAATACTGTTGTAACTGATTCCTTGAAACCTTCTTAGATCAGCCGATGTAAAGATCTCACATGCACCTTTGTATTTTATGAATGAGTTTAGACTTCGAACAATGAAAGGCTATGAAATCCAACCGTAGCAGTGTTCAGACATAATGGCTACGTGTGCACAGCTAACAAAGCCAAAGAAAGCAAAATACGCTATGAAACCTGCTATTTATATTGTTGTCACCTAATTGGGTCTGTAGATTTGCATTTTTATTACTGTATTTTTACTAAACATAGCGGTCACTTTAATAGGAACACCTGTACACTTACTCATGTATGCAGTTATTTAATCAACCAATCAGCAGCACAATGAAAGAAGAATAGAATGGGGCATGAAAGCCTTTATTATCACCACATATACATTACAGCACAGTTTCTTCACATACCCCAACTGAGGAGGTTGGGGTCAGAGTACAGGGGCAGCTATGATACAGTGCCCCTGGAGCAGAGAGGGTTAAGGGCTTTGCTCAAGGGCCCAGCTGTGGCAGCTTGGCTGTCCCCGATCCTCCGATCAACAACCCAGAGCCTTAACCAGTTGAGCCACCACTGCCCTAGTTGAGCCACCACTGCCCTAGTTGAGCCACCACTGCCCTATGTATAAAATCCTGCAAATACAGATGAAGAGCTTCAGGTACTGTTCACATCGAACATCAGAATGAAGAAAATGTCTGATCTCTGTGACTTTAACCATGGCATAATTGTTGGTTCCAGCTGGGTTGGTTTGAGTATGGAAGAAACAGTCTCTAATTCCTCTATATTAGTGCACATAATTATTTCATCATACTTTTGAGTTAAATACATTATTAGTCACTCTACAGCTTAGCAGAAATTAGTAGGCTAATTTCTAAACCATTTACTTTCCAAACCCTTTCCACACACGCTAATACACACACATTGTTGTGAGGAGGATTGTCCATTAATGTAATTATTAAAACAGCTAATTACTAATTACATATGGAATTATCAAATATATGAACAAATTAAACTTTTAATAGTATATAATAATTGTGTACAAATAACAATAACAAACAAACAAACAAAACGGTCCTACATCCAGATATCCCCATTGTCAGTCACACCCACAACAGTTGGTCCCTAAACAAGATATAAAAACAGGTCCATGCACAGACAAAACACACACACACACACAATAAAGCATTCACTCTAAAAGCTAGTCTCTGATGGTCGAATCGTTCAGAGCTACTTTATTGTTTGTTTTAGAAAATATGAATGTGCTCGTCCTGTTTAATGTGTGCACTCTCTTGTGCACTTCACTGTTTACGAAACACCTAAGATCAGGAACGGTGTATTTTCATGGAGGGCGAAGCACGTTAAGATATCTTTCTCCGTGTTTTAACACGCATGGTTCAGCTCAGGTTATTACCAGGTTTACCAGCAACAGGAAATTCAAACTGACATTCCAGGCCTGCAGATACTCCCAAATGAAATCAACAGGGTGTGACAAAGCTTCACCAAAACAAGTTTTGCCAAACAGCGTCTCTAAACAGTTGATTCTAGGACTTATTTTGGTTTCTTTAACAATAATGTCTTTTGCATTAAGTGCATTATTGCTACTGCAGAGCAGAAGCATGTACACATAGATTTAAGTGAAACATTTTATTTACTTTTACATTTATTAACATTTATTTACTGTATATATGGGTGTGGGTTGGTGTGACTGACCATGTGACTGACTATTAATACCTAAATAGGGAGTTTTTCCAATAACACATGATTTCATTGCTATGACAGAAAGATGCCAGATCACACAGTGCATTGCAGTTTGCAGCGTTTCAGGCGGTGTATCTGCCCAGACTGACCCATGTACACCACCAAAGGTGCCTATGAAGGGCATGTAAGCCTCAGAACTGAACCTTTGAGCATTGGAAGAGGGTGGCCTGCTTTAATGAATCATGTATTTTTTTCCCATCATGTGGATAGCAGGGTGCATTTGTGTCACTTATCTGAAGAAGAGATGGCATCATGATGCTCTATTGGGAAGAAGGCAATTCAGCATTGTGATTATCTGGGCCATGTTCTTTTGAGTTCATGTGGATGTCACTTCGACAGATTCCACCTACATAAACATTGGTATGGTACTAACAGTTTTCCCTAACAGCAGTGTCCTTTCTCAGCATTTTAATGCTCCCTGCCACACTACAAAAATGTTCAGGAATGAGTTGAGAAACATGACAGAATTCAAGGTGTTGATTTGGCCTCCAAATGCCCCAGATCTCAATCTGATCAAGCCATTGTGTTATGTGGTAGCCTAGTGATTATGGTGTTGGGCTACCAATTGAAAGGTCATGAATAGCTTGAATCCCAGGTTACTGTGACCAACAAGACAAAAGAGAACGTCGTTAGCACAATTTTTAAATCAGGATTCGCCTCGTCTGAATGCCAATGTACATGTAGGTTCGCAAAGCCATAAGCATTAACAGTAAAGCAACATCCGCCATTGTTGTTGATGTGTTTGCCGCTGCTGCGCTAACGTTACTGTATAACGCTGTATACAGTGACGTAAGACGTGGCTCTGTGATGGCTCTCTAGCCCATGGAAAGGCAAACCTGTTCTTCGAAGGCTCAACAGTGGAACCAACTTCGAACCAGTACCTGGTTCTTTCTGGTAGAAAGGGGGCAAATGACAACATTAGACCGGTGGTTTTAACGTTATGGTTGTTCAGTGTAAATGTGTAAGCCAGTAAAAAGCTGAAGAGGACTGAGAACACCGAGTACAGCAGTGACATCACAGTTATGTTATGATAATGCTCCTTGAATTGTAAAATATTCGACGCCATCGATATAATCGACAATAGCGTCAAGTATCAATCGTCCTGCGTATTCACGGTTCTGTCGTTTTGTCTTGCGGTAGTCTCATAAAGATACATAGAGGAATGACAATAAATACAGCCACTTTATTTAAAGATCATGTCTTTATTTAAAGAGAAAGAGTCAGAAAGGAGATTCCAGTTTACATTTTGTAAAAAGACAACAGCGCTTCAGACACTTAACCGTCACAGAGGGTAAAAATCGATTAAGAAAACAGTCAAGCTTAAGACATAGTACAGATTATAAACTCTTTACAATTCCTAAGTTCTTTTAATTATAAAACTGCATGTTGAGTTTGTTTGGAAAAAACAGGGGGCATGTCCCATAATTTCTCAGTCCTCAGCTTTAAATCCGCCAATATAAGCCATGTTTAGTCATCAAATCATCATCAGTACCACATAAAGACTTTGACATGAAGATCTTTGATGTGTTCAGTAATGTACCTGGCCTGTGAGTGAAATGTAAAATTAATACAGTGGCTCATTTATCATGTAGTGTACCATGAAAGGAATGCTAAAGGTAAGAATAAAAAAGAAAAAAAAAAAAACCTCTGTGCTTGAAAATTATGTGTTTTTTGTGAAATCATTAGTTTGTTACTTTATCACAGCTTTACTGAACAATTCCATCGTGCAATTTTACGCATGTTGCCAGTAGTCGTTAATATGACAAAATGCTTCAGTATTCTGAGAGGGTGGAGCATTTTGTCATATTAACGACTACTGGCAACATGCGTAAAATTGCCATTGTCGCAATTTTATTTCTTTTTTTTAGTATATTACGACTAGCCGTGACTGACCTACTCTGTTATTCACACACTCGTGCTTTCTACCTTGTGTCGGCTAACTGTACGTGACACAATTACTCAAAGCACCGCCAATAAAAAGGGCTTTAGTAACTATATATTGTAATGATTCCACCTACCACACACAAAAAACTGAATCAATAGCTGCATTACTGATCCAACAAATAGACAGAGCATTTACATCAAACATGAAACTATGAAGTGTTCAGGAAATAACTCTATTGATTCTACTCCTCCGTAATTATACCATTACAGGCGTTATTTATTTAGAAGTGGGGAATCAGTTCAGCGTCTGTTAGAAGAGGCCGATGACTTCTCCGGTCACTGGGTCCAGATCGATGTCGTAGAAACAGGGGCGAGTTGAGAGGCCCGGAATGGTGGGCATCTGTATCGGAAAAGCATGAAGTGAGAAACGAGCATAAATAAGTGAACACCGTTGAATTCTTCATTCTAACTTGTGAGAAAGTGTTGATTGGTTCTTAGAACAGAAGATCTTACGATAGCGCTGACTGCAATTCAAATCACAGGTTTGTATTAATGCACCGATTCAGGTTGTTATCTATCGGTTTCTATAGGAACAACTTTCACAGGGATTTATTCACAGGAAATATGGGTAAGGTGAAAGCTGTCACACGGACCAGGAAGCGCACTGAGGTACTGTACTCGACCTGAGACTGACTGTAGGACGTGGTGCGAGTTCGGTTGCACTGGAACTGTGCTCCGATTCCCATGAACGTGAACACAACTCATTTAGGTTTCAGCTGATGACATCATTAGTTTCCATAACACACGTGTAGCATGAGTGGCAGGGGAGCGAGGTGGGACACAGAAGAGGTGAGACGGTTTAATTACACCAAAATAATGATTAAAAAACGAATATAAGG